>NW_021680393.1:303786-363254 GCF_001412515.2 Diachasma alloeum | reverse complement strand
ATATATATATATATATATATATATATATATATATATATATATATTTTTTTTTTTACGACAGTTGTAATAAAATGGAAAATTTTGAGAGTTGCAAAATCTCACATAGGGAGGGCCCCAGTCTGTTCTTTAGCTAAAACCTCTCAAAATCAACGCTGAAAAACAGTCCGATTTACAATTGTTTGATGCTATACAATGCAAAATTTCCTAGAGTGTTTAGCACGATTTTCAATTGGTTATATGTACAAAAGAATAGTGTGATGTGAAAGACTAACTGATCCTCGATCTTGTGTGAGCGTCAGTGTATGACTCGAGTTTAATTTTTAATTTTTAATTGGATAAAATCATGCGCACAAAAATTTTCCATATGGTCCGACGATCTAAAAATGACTCAACACAAAGGATTCCTCAAGTTAGAAACATCTCAGTAGAAATTTCATTCAACCAAAGGCGATAAACGACTACTTTTCAAGTAAGTACAGTCTAAAACCAGTACTTTTCAAGCAATTACCAAAAATTCAAATATGTCAATAAATAATGGTTGTGACTTTGGAAAGCTTTCGAAATTGTTATAAGTTAACAAACTAAATTAAGTATCATCTTCTTCAACACACACATCCATTCATTAAACATAGCTTAATTTAGACAAAATCAAATATGAAATATTCAAGTAATTCTAATAATCACAATACTCAGGACTGTCTGCTAGCCACAGATTACAAAAATTAGGCCAGTCTGTTAACCAGAGACAATCTGTTAACCACAGATAATAAAAGATCAAACCTCTAACCCAAGTAGTCCGTGAATCACAGACGAGTCAGTTACTCGTAAAAAAGTGGCTAAAAAGAAGAATGAGGAAATTAATAATCACTATTTTTGATCAACCTTTTCCATTAGCCAAAGGTGATTAACATGTACAACTTTGAATTTCCCTCTAGGGAATTTCTGAATCCGGTAAACCACATCATTCAGCTTAGATTCAATCACATAGGTATTTTCCCAATTACTTTGGATTTTTGGACACTGACCTTTGACTCTCTTGGGGGCAAAGAGCCAAACTTTTTGTCCAGGTGTGAAGTAAATCATATGAGCTTTGAGATCAAATTTGGATCTCATTTTAGTACTTTTAAGTTCCCAATTTCCTTGAACTCTTCGATGCGTATATACCAGTCTTTCTTGTAATTGATCAACGTAATCAGGAAAATCGATGCGATTATTGGTGTTATCGGTTGGTGGAGTACCATGGAGAAAATCTAGGGGGAGTCGTAATTCTCTACCAAAAAATAACATCGCAGTGGAATATTGTGTAGTCTGATGTTTGGAAGAACGATCAGCCAATAAGAATAATGGTAGCCACTTGTCCCAGACTTTTTAATTATTATCAATGAATTTTGCGAGATAGTTGAGAATAGTTCTGTTTAGGCATTCAACCATACCGTTAGACTGTGGGTGCAAAGGGGTAGTACGCATCTTATGAATCCCTAAAAGTTTCATGAGTGATTTAAAAATCTCAGATTCGAAATCTCTCCCCTGATCGGAATGAATTTCCAGTGGTATTCCAAAACGTTAGATGACGTATCACGAGAGCTTCAGTGATACTAGCTGCTTGAGGGTTGGGAAGTAGAATTGCTTCAGTCCAACGAGAAAAATAATCAATAAAGATGAGAATGAATCGATTGCCTCTCAATTTCTTTGGTAAGGGACCTGAAATGTCAATTGCAATGCGTTCGAAAGGAAAACCTACATTATAAATTTGCAGTTCTCCTCTGACTCGCTGCCGTGGGACCAATTCTCAACCTCGAATTTACATGACACCGAGTAGAAAGGTTTTCGAATATTATCCAAGATTTTATTGACTTTGGAATGGCCACCAAGAAGATATCAGTGGGCAGTTTTGAGAATCTCTTTTCTGGATAAACGAGGGACAATGATTTGAAAGATGATTTTCGATTTATTAGAAGATTCCCAACGACGATAAAGAGTATTTTCGCCTAACTCCAAAGAATTCCAATAGAGTAAATAAACTTTGACATCGGAACTGAGATGTGAAACTTCATGCTATTCAGGACATTGATTCTGATTTTTAGCTTCGACTATCATGCGGAGAGTTGGGTCCCGAGTTTTAAATCCAGACCAGCTGTCAGAAATTGAAATGGTTCGATAGACACGTTTCTCTTTCTCCCCTTCTCGCATGTTGAGTCTCTCGTACTTAGGACAGGAGTAAGGACGCCTAGATAAACCATCCGCATTGGCATGAAGACGACCGGTTCTATGAATGATCTCGAAATCGTAGGTAAATAGTACTTCGATCCAACGAGCTACTAGATCTTGAGGATTTTTGAATGAGAGGAGCCATTGCAAGGCTGCGTGATCAGTTCTAATTAAAAATTGTCTGCCCAAAAGATAATGGCTGAAATGTTCGATAGAGGAATCTACTGCCAAGTGTTCTCTGTGAGTAACGCAATAATTCCGTTGCGATTTGCTCAAACATTTCCTGAAATAAGCGATTAGTTTTTCTTCATCATTCTGGATTTGTGAGAGGCTAGCTCCGATTGCAAATTGTGATGCATCAGTATCCAGAATGAAGTCAGAATTGGGAATTGGGACAGATCGAATGGGAGCAGTAGTACGGATCGATTTCAATTGATCGAAGCTGCATTGGGCTTCAGAATTCCATCTAAACATTGCGAACATTGTCCTCGGTTAGGATGTGCAAAGGTTTAGCGTGTTATGTCCAAATTATTTCCAAACTATTAACAACCCCTAAAATCATCAATCCCAAACTAGCTCCAAGTCAGAAACAAGCATAAAAATTCCCAAAAGAAATTAAGACTCATTCCAACACAACTAAATAAAATTAAATACAATCCAGGCCACTTTCTGACACACCAAAAATACTTTACTCAATTTCCCAATAGCAAAATATTCACCCTGTCGCAATCAACGCGCATCAGCACCTGTCGAAATTAGCCCTCCACCGAAAAACCAAAGCACTCAGGCCCCCCCTCATACTAAATCGATAATTAAAAATTCAGTCGCGAATAAATCGGGAAACTAGCACGTTCTCCGATCATCGATAATTCAAGTAAATCAATATCAAGACGAATAAAGTCAATTTTCTGTAATAGCCCCCAACAGAAATCAGTGAGCCTAATTTCGAGGTGGTCCCCTGAGTGCCGACGATCGCTACTGGATAGTTGATCGATTTGATTATTGAAAATTTGAGTTGTCAAAAACCCCTCATCTAAATTTGCGAGAATATCACATTCTCTAGTATCCAAAAAAAAAAAAGAGATACGAATTTTCGAACCTAAAATTACGCGTACGAACCGGTTAAGGCATTCGTGACTCCAAACGCCTTACGGTATAAGTGTGTGTATTTACAAACAATTCGGCCAAATATTCTACAAGATTTAAAAAACATAGTAAGCTGTAAATTCTTTGGAACACTGAGAGAGAGAGATTCCAGTGAGCATATCTAATAACAACTTGTACTGCCTAAGAAGGCAACTCAACAGCGAAAACGTAAGTAAAATTAAATGTAAAACCATTGTAAAATGCAAACCTTGTAAATCCCGATATTTTGGAAAATCAATCAAATCGCTTTGTTATAAACCCGGAACCTATTCAGAAAATCTGTAATTAAAGGTAGAGATTGTTCCAAAATCGCTTTAATCATTTCTGACACTTCCTTCAAAAAACTTACAACGAAACTTTCAGCCCTATATTCGGAAAAGATAATAAGGTAAGAGTGTGAACAAAAAAAACTGCTCATAAAAATTCGGGAAACCGCGATAAGAAACATTTTATCACACATTATTTTTATTGTTTAGCAAGGGGCTTATCCAACCCAGGAGAAATGAAGACACAATAGCTAAATTTTCATAACTCGGGATTTCCCGCCTGAAAATACTTCGGATATAACAAATTAAAATTGGTGGCAGCGGTGGGATACGAATGAGCATCCCACATCTCACTCGCACCGTTTTCTTTCCTTCACTTACAATAAATCTCATTTCAAGTTTTCAATAGAGAAATTCGCAGTATCAACAAAAATGGCATCAGTCACTTTAAATAACAAATCGAGGTGTAAAGAAATTGACGAGCAAGAATGGGAACGAGCCTCTAGAATATTAAATTGGATTCCTTTCTTCAGTGGCCATAAAGGAGATCAAGTTAAATTCGAAGATTTCGAAAAGGTAGTTTTACACGTCCGTCACATGATTCCGGACAATAAACATAGCCAATATCTCCAACACATTTGCTTAAAATTAATAGGATCAGCTCGCAAAATAATCACTTTAGTACGTTTCAAAAACATTGACGAATTATTAGATCATTTGAGAAATCATTACGCTTAAAGATGTAGCGAAACTTCCACTAGAGAAGACTTGAAAAATACCCCCTGGTACTCTGACGAAGATTTGGTTGATTTCCTAAATAGATTAAAACGAAATCACAGAACTGCATTACAAGCAGCAGTAGCCGAACACGGTGACGGGACGGCCGAAGCATTCAAAAAAAGTCTAAACCAAGTAGCCATCGGGCGTTTTCTTTACATGGCACCTTGATCTTACGACGTTGCGCTGAAAGCTGCCGGAGTTTCGACACTAGACGACATAGCTAAAGTCTTAGATGACGAAGGGTCCTTCGAAACTAAATACCGATGTTTTGGCGACAAAGATAAGACCTCAGAACGTCCCAATAATCCCTATCCTCACGACAGAGATTCCGACCTAAGGTTTGCCCGTTTTGTCCAAAATCAGATGTATACAGGCGAAGGTTATTATCAGAACAGATCCCGGGGCCGCTCGCAAAGTAGAAATTACGGGGGCCCACCGGCCAGAACATCAGGGAGTACCACCGAGACTCGCGAAGAGACAGTGCTAGCCATTGATAAAGCCCTTCCCCCTCTACCTAAACCTGCCGAAAAACCCTCTGTGACAGATCAATCAATAAATGAATTAAAATTAATGCTCACGGAAGTGATTAAAATCCAGAAAACTAACTCAGAATCCCGCCATCGCGATCGATCAAAGTCCAGACACAGGTCAAAACATTCCAAATCGAAACATCGCTCGAGCAGAAAATCACGCAGATCCCCGTCCAGTTAGGAAACCAGTAGTAGTTCATCCTCATCCGAATCAGAAGAAATTACCCATAAAAAGTCCAGAAGTAAGTATTCGAAGTCCTCCAAGTCGCATGAAAAGTCTAAACATACGAGCCATAAAAATCGAGAGGAAAAGTCAGCCCCCTCATCTCGTGATCAGCCCAAAACCAAGTCCTCGAGCCAACATTTAAATGGAGAAACAACTTGCCGTTCCGACGCTGCGACGGGCCAAACGAAAAAGCGTTCAGACTCCCATATTCTCGCCGCGGGTCATGCCCAGACGAAAAAGATGCAGAAGTCATAATTTGTAACGTCGGCAGTGGTCCACAAGTCACCATTTACGGACCACATCTCCATCGCGAAGGTGCCAATGCCCTTTTAGATACCGCAGCGAAGGTGAATCTAATTTGGGTCAATGCACTCCGGCGAAATATTAAAATCGACAGGTCCGAAAGAATTCTTATTGCAGGTCTTTCGTGAAAGCTGATTCGAGCAATCGGGTTCGTTAAGATTTGTATCGACCCAACGTATGTAAAATTCCACGTCATCGACATTGCAGCCGGCGGATGCAAAGCACTCCTGAGTCATCAGTTTTTCACGCGCGAAGCCGCACGTATTTCCTACTGGGAAGAAACTTTAACTTTGGCATCGAACCCTACTAGGCCCATCCATTTTTGTTTGGACCACTGTAGACTAGCTCGCGAGGAAACTGAAGCATGGGTTTGCCTATCCGGCGGGGGCCCCAGAGTAAATTTAGAATGCCCCCAACTCATCGACAGAAAACAAAGATTCTTGATAGATACTGGCGCCCGAATGAATCTCGTAGAACTCCACGCTTTGAAATCATACGTCCTTATAGACACTTCAGAAGCAATAGAACTACGCGGACTCACGATGGATATCTTATCGACAATAGGAACTACGGAACTCAATATTGTAGGAACAACGTCAGCCTTTCACGTAGTAGACTTTACTCTACCGACTGACAGCGTAGCTATCCTCGGAAACGAGTTCTTAATTCAGGAATAAGCTGAAATACTGTACGGTTATTAAAACCTTTTCTTAGCTAGGAATCCAACTCATCCGATAAATTTGTATTTGGAAATCAAACCAGACTCCCCAATGACCGTTCCCTCGCGTACTCGTATGGCATTTCCCATTAGAATCTCGAATCCGGAAATAGAGGCAAGATTCCTCCCCCAGATAGAACTCGACGATGGACTCTTCGCCGGTGAAGCGGTCGGACAGGTTCAGGAAAATGTGTTAGCCGTTGTTATGGTTATTAACACCACCACAGAACCAGCAAATGTCGAGATAACTCCTCAAGAACTAATACCTTACGAGTTCCGACTCGACACCGAATTAAGAGAGGAATCTAGCTCCGACGAGGCGGACTCATCCTCCGAAACAGAAGATTCTAAAACGAAGTTAAGTACCTCCAAACGAATAGCGAAGTTGAAAGAACTAGTTCACACCCATCGATTGAGCAAACCTCAACAAGTAGAAGAAATCATCACAGAAGTTCATGATATTTTCTTTCTCCCTGGTGACCCACTAGGCCGCGCGAAAGATTTTACCTGCAAAATTAATACTACAGATGACAAGCCTATCCATAGGAAACAATATAGGTACCCTATGGAACATCGGGATGAAATAAATAAGCAAATAAACAAAATGCTCGAGCAAGGTATAATCGGTCTCGAGGAATCGCCTTATAATACACCGCTGTGGATAGTCCCGAAGAAAGCTGACTCCAAAGGAAACAAACGCTGGCGATTAGTCATCGATTTCCGTGACATAAATAAAAAGACCATCGGAGACTCATACCCACTGCCCGACATTTTGGAAATTCTTGACAAACTCGGTAATGCAAAGTATTTTAGCGTGTTCGATTTAGCAAACGGTTTTAATCAGATAAAAATGGACCCAAAAGACAGAGCAAAAACCGCTTTTACNATAAATAAAAAGACCATCGGAGACGCATACCCACTGCCCGACATTTTGGAAATTCTTGACAAACTCGGTAATGCAAAGTATTTTAGCGTGTTCGATTTAGCAAACGGTTTTAATCAGATAAAAATGGACCCAAAAGACAGAGCAAAAACCGCTTTTACCAGTTCCGAAGGGCATTGAGAGTATCTGAAAATGCCATTCGGTCTTAAGAACGCACCGGCGATTTTCCAGAGGATGATGAACAAAATCCTAAGCGGTCTGACAGGCACCGAATTATACGTATATCTTGGCGACATCGTAGTTTTTGCCAGAGGGCTTCAAGAGCATTATCAAAGCATAAAAAGACTATTTAAATGACTGCGCGCTGAAGGCGTTACCCTTCAACCCGATAAATGCAAATTCTTATGCAAAGAATTAGATTATCTAGGCCACTTAATCACCTGTGATGGTGTCCGACCCGACCCAAGTAAAATTTCGGCACTGAAAGATATGATCCCACCGGAAAACGTTAAGGGAATATACAGTTTTCTAGGGTTCGCGAACTACTATAGAAGGTTTATCGAAGATTACGCACAGAAAGCTCAACCCCTAACCGAACTTCTTAAAAAGACCACGAAATTTGCTTGGGACGAAATCAAAGACGAAGCTTTCCAAATCCTCAAAAATTCCATTTCTAACGAATTACTTCTATGTTACCCGGATATGTCTAAACTCTTCATTATAGCAGTACATGCGACAGAGTTTGGCCTGGGAGCAGTCCTAAGCCAAAAGAACGATTCAGATGAGGAAGTGCCTATAGCCTATGCCTCTAGAACACTTCTCGATGCTGAGAAAAGATACAGCCCCGAAGAGCGCGATTGTCTAGCAGTTTTCTACGCAATCAAACACTTCAGACCTTACGTTTACGGGAGACCTTTTGTCGTTTGCGCTATTAGCCCGGCAGTAGCCTGGTTAAAGGATACAATAACTCCAACCGCACGTCAACTCAAGTGGCGTTCATGACTTCATGCGTATGAATTCACCGTCCACTGCAGAAAGTTGAGACGAGAACAATATGTCGATGCATTCTCGAACAATGCCCTAGGTCTCGACAGCAGAGAGATCAGACCCAAAAATTCAGATGATGACTCCGACGACAACAAGGAAATTGAAGCAGTAACAATCCTTCCCATCTCTTCAGCCAGGCCCAGAGTTCAGAACGCCCCTGAATCCAAAACCAGTAAACCTGAGGCTACCAGAACCAATGCGAGAATTAATGCCGCAGCTAAACCAGTCTTGTACAAGGTCACCAGGCCATACGCAATAACCAAATCATCTACCGGGGGTAAAGTTCCAAGAGAAGCGACTACACTTGCGCCTAAGAAATCCCAACCGGGAAGCTCTCGGAATACCCAACCCATGATCCCCGAAATACCTGAAACAAGCGAATAATCAGAAACGGAAGAGCCTGGAAGAATGAAAGAAGGAATCGTAACCGAAGATATATAGATCGACGACGTATTCTCACCGCCACCCTCAAGGGATGCCGCTCCAGCGCAATTGACCACGTCGCCGAGGGTGAATGTCTCCATCAATCCTCCCGGAATCACCGATGTCGATCCCGCGGTAGTAATACAACTGGTACCCAAAGAAAATCCAACTGAACAGGATCCGGAAGAGCATCCTACCCCATTCACTTCACAGCATGAGACACATCAATCGCCTCGAGCGAATGCCGAAGAGACCGTCCTTACCGTCAAGGAAGTTACCGATGAAATGCTCCTAGAGGAACGAGTCAAACATATCCCGGATGAAATAAAAAGGAGTGTCAATGAAAGTATACTTAAGTTCGACAAATTCCTGAATGAATTTCCACCCGAATATACTCCTGAAGAAAAAGAAGAATTCAGAAGAAGTTCGCGCTATACGTGGGAACTGTAAGGATATTTTCTCGGGTTGTTCACTCAGGAAAATCCAAACTACTTTTTTGCCGTCTCTATCGCTCAATAGTCGGGCGCCAACCGAACCTTCACGGGAGGGCCGAGGGTCTAGCCAACTATGTACTTCGGCAACATAATGTTGTAGATGTACGTAAGCTACTTCTCCTCGGACCACAGGGGTCGAGTGCGTCCAAATAAGTCGTTCATATTCGCTATGAACGCTCCTACACTTTCCTCCGCGCCTTGCTGGCGGTCAGAAATTTCCTTGTGCAACGCCTGCTGGAAATCCAGCGCTCCGAATCTTTCACGAAGGGGGTGGCACGCGTCTTCCCAAGAGAAATCTTCCACGTGGCAATACCACGTGACGGCGTTCCCCTTCAGGACCCCTTTCAGGATCTTCACGAGATCGCTTTCCCTAACTCGGATTGCGTCTCTCGCATCGTCAATCGCGGAGATAAAATACTCCACATCTTCATCTGGTTGCCCAGAGAACGATATGCCCCACCTGGTTAAATAATCCAGGGCTTTGCCAGAGCTTTCATAACGATTTTTACGATCCTCGCGGCCGTAAAAATCGCTCTTCGTAGTGCTTGATTCGGAGGCTTGCCTACGACGCTCTTTGCGGCATGCGCATCTTTCATTTCCCCCATAACCATTTCCTAGGGCTGTTCGCCCTGGAGGATTTGTGGGAGACTGCCTCAGAACCTCAGGCTCTGGTTTTCGGACCTTCTGTTGAGGGTTGGCCATTGCTGGCCTCAATTGTCCCCTCACTTCCCTGCTCAGTTTCTGCACCTGAGCAAGTATTTCCTCAGCCGTTGGGGTGGCGTTTGTTACCGTCACACCCGGAATTCCTTCCGTCAGCGTCGCAGCTCCACTAGCATTTCGGCTAGTGGTTTTGCTGCCGTTCGGTCTCCCTCGCCCTCTGCGGGGAGGGGCTGCAGCTCCNATGAAATGCTCCTAGAGGAACGAGTCAAACATATCCCGGATGAAATAAAAAGGAGTGTCAATGAAAGTATACTTAAGTTCGACAAATTCCTGAATGAATTTCCACCCGAATATACTCCTGAAGAAAAAGAAGAATTCAGAAGAAGTTCGCGCTATACGTGGGAACTGTAAGGATATTTTCTCGGGTTGTTCACTCAGGAAAATCCAAACTACTTTTTTGCCGTCTCTATCGCTCAATAGTCGGGCGCCAACCGAACCTTCACGGGAGGGCCGAGGGTCTAGCCAACTATGTACTTCGGCAACATAATGTTGTAGATGTACGTAAGCTACTTCTCCTCGGACCACAGGGGTCGAGTGCGTCCAAATAAGTCGTTCATATTCGCTATGAACGCTCCTACACTTTCCTCCGCGCCTTGCTGGCGGTCAGAAATTTCCTTGTGCAACGCCTGCTGGAAATCCAGCGCTCCGAATCTTTCACGAAGGGGGTGGCACGCGTCTTCCCAAGAGAAATCTTCCACGTGGCAATACCACGTGACGGCGTTCCCCTTCAGGACCCCTTTCAGGATCTTCACGAGATCGCTTTCCCTAACTCGGATTGCGTCTCTCGCATCGTCAATCGCGGAGATAAAATACTCCACATCTTCATCTGGTTGCCCAGAGAACGATATGCCCCACCTGGTTAAATAATCCAGGGCTTTGCCAGAGCTTTCATAACGATTTTTACGATCCTCGCGGCCGTAAAAATCGCTCTTCGTAGTGCTTGATTCGGAGGCTTGCCTACGACGCTCTTTGCGGCATGCGCATCTTTCATTTCCCCCATAACCATTTCCTAGGGCTGTTCGCCCTGGAGGATTTGTGGGAGACTGCCTCAGAACCTCAGGCTCTGGTTTTCGGACCTTCTGTTGAGGGTTGGCCATTGCTGGCCTCAATTGTCCCCTCACTTCCCTGCTCAGTTTCTGCACCTGAGCAAGTATTTCCTCAGCCGTTGGGGTGGCGTTTGTTACCGTCACACCCGGAATTCCTTCCGTCAGCGTCGCAGCTCCACTAGCATTTCGGCTAGTGGTTTTGCTGCCGTTCGGTCTCCCTCGCCCTCTGCGGGGAGGGGCTGCAGCTCCGATCAGTCCTGAATTCACGATCTGCTCTTCTAGCCTCTTCGTTTCCTCAGCGAAGATTCTCAGTATTGCCATTCGAGAGGCCAGGTCCTCTGAGGATCATTCGGCCCCTTGGCCTAGCCTTTCTTTCGGCAAGGGAAGGCTCCAATCCGCCGCCAGCGGACTGATCGGCCTTTTAGCCCTCTCCTCCTCCGAGAGTGGCCCCTTTTTCTCTGGTTTCGATCTCGAGACTTTTTCAGCCTCTGATTCTCCACCACTACTTCCCGAGGTCGTCACTTCTCCAGTGCGATTCCTCTTCGTTTTCTTTTTGGCTCCCTTTTCGGGATCCATCTCTGAACCTTTCAGTTCCGCCGGGGTCTTAGGGGTTTTCTCCTCCCCTCCCCCTTCCATTTGCTTAGTCAGCAAATCCTTCTTTGGCACCATTTCTAGCCCAGGGAGTCTTCCGTAAAGTCAGGAGGCTTATTCAACCTCTGCCTTTACGACAGAAAAGAGTTTTCTGGGAGCTCTGCAGCTTCTTTTATAATCTACCGTACAGAGTGGGGGGTCCTCCCTACTCTTGTTCCNAGCCTTAGTATGTCCCGAGGCACATTCTGCCCGAATTCAGGCACCCATGGGCCCATGGCTTCCCNTGATTCTCCACCACTACTTCCCGAGGTCGTCACTTCTCCAGTGCGATTCCTCTTCGTTTTCTTTTTGGCTCCCTTTTCGGGATCCATCTCTGAACCGTTCAGTTCCGCCGGGGTCTTAGGGGTTTTCTCCTCCCCTCCCCCTTCCATTTGCTTAGTCAGCAAATCCTTCTTTGGCACCATTTCTAGCCCAGGGAGTCTTCCGTAAAGTCAGGAGGCTTATTCAACCTCTGCCTTTACGACAGAAAAGAGTTTTCTGGGAGCTCTGCAGCTTCTTTTATAATCTACCGTACAGAGTGGGGGGTCCTCCCTACTCTTGTTCCCTCTCCGAGTATGTAGCGCCCCCTTCTTTGGGTCGGTGGCTACTCTGGAGGCTCTTTGGGGAATTTTACTTGCCTAGTAAAAGTCCCTATAAATCCCCAGGATCACCTAGTGAGTATTTCTGAACGAAAACTCGCTAGTTCTGGGCGATTATCCGTCTTGCCCCTATATTTTTTGCCATTTTCGGGCGTTTACGGACATTTTGGAGGTATTCCCTGCCTTTTCAGGCACTTTTCCCTCTTCCTCGCTCTTTATTGGGCTTTTCCCTCTTTTGTATTTGAAAAACACTCCATTTCCCGCCTTTGGCGGTACTGGAGGGGGGGTTTTTCCCACTAAAAGAAACTTTTTCGGCATTTTCAGTGTTTTTCGACTGAGGTGGCGCCATCTAGTGGCATTCCTCACCAACCGGTACCATTTCCATCAGTCGGCAAGGGAGATTCCTACCTTACCGACTGTCACTCAACCGTGGTGGGTTACCGACAGTTGTTACTTTTATCGGGGAGGCGTTACATGGCGCCTACTACCCGATTTGCATGCACGTGTGGATAGTTATTTGTTTTGGGGCTTTCGCCCCTTTCCTTCGCCTTCTATTCACTCGGAAGTGAATTTCGGCGTTCATGCCACCCATAAATGAGTCTGTACCGGCCTCCTGGTCATTTCGGACCAGGCCTCTCTCCCAACCGAAAAGAAATGGGCGGGGAGCAGAACGAAAGTGCCCTCCCCTGTCCAAAACTTCGGTTGCCGAGCTCCTCCTCCCGCCTTTTCAGGCGGAGTCCTCGCTCTCGCTTTCCTCAGCCTTTGGGAGTTCATCCTCCTCCATCGGCTGAGCTTGAGCGAGCTTTTCAGCCCTTTCTCTCGCCCTCCGTCCGGGCGATCTTTCCCGGTTTTGTCGGCTTTCTCGGTAGCAGGGGAATGAACCGAGGTCCTTTTCCGTTTTCTCCTTGAGCCACATGACCCGGCCCCCTCTGGAAGGGCCTTCCGGCCTCCGGGGCTCGCCTGGGAGGGCGTGGTTTCGCCCTCGCTTTGGCGTCCGCCTTCTGCTGCTTCCTCAGCAGCCTTAGTATGTCCCGAGGCACATTCTGCCCGAATTCAGGCACCCATGGGCCCATGGCTTCCCACTTCTTGGTGCAGGAGGCACAAAATTCCTCGCTGTACAGGATGCCGCACCTTCGGCAGTGGGGCCTTCGTACCTCCGGGCAGTCTCTGCCCTTATGTCCCGGTTCCCGGCAGTTCCAGCACCGGCGTGCTGGAATGAGGGATTGCGGGAGTCTCCTCCTCTTCTCCTCCTGCCTGGGGGTTTCGTCGTCGACGAGAGGGGATGTTGTATCCATCCTCTCGTCTTCAGAGGCCTTACGCTTGGGGATTTTCGCCCCAACCGCCTCTGTGGGTCCTTCCCCCCCGTGCTGGAGTATTTAGAGCTGGATGCTCCGTGCCTCCGCTTCGGGGTCCTTGCCTTCAGGGTTTTGCGCCCCTGATCTCTTCCCCTTCCTCCTCCCTGTCAAAGGGAGTTTGCCCTTGGCCACGGAGGTCGCCTCTTTGGCCTCGGGCTCCAGCGCTGCGGCTGGGGGAATTTTCCTCTTAGAGCCTTTCGGCCCTGGGCTCCCCGTCCTCTTCCCGTGCAGGACTTCGGCGTAGGTGCGCCTCATCACTGCCCCGGTGCCCTGCTCGGTGTAGCCTTTCGGCCCCACCTTCTCTTTGGCCGCTCCCTTTTTCCCTTGTCCCTTAGCTTTGGAGCTCCGCTCCTCGGCCTCGGGCTTCGGAAGGGGTGTCTCTGGTCTCCTGGGGGGAGGTTTGACGAGGGTTTTTCGCCCCGTCTACCTTTCCCAGGGTCCGGCCGTTTTCTCCGCCCTTACTATCGGTGCTGGTGGCGGCATCGCTGACGTCGAGGGCCTCAGGCTGACAGGTGGTAGCTGTGCGAACACAGCCGCCAGCAGCCCCGGGTTGGCCGACAACGTCGCCACCATGCTCTTCACCAGCTCTTCCTCCAGCGTTGCCTTTGGAGCTCCACTTTCCTCGGGATTTTTCGCCCGAGTTTCGTCCACCGGGGAAGAGGGTGCCGTGGTAGACATCTCTACCTCCATGGGGTGCAACTCCATCCTCTCCAACGGCTCGAAGACGGGCGATGGGGGCTGGGAGCCTGACCTACCTGCTTGTGCTTCCTCGGCGGTCTTCACTACCTTCTGCACTAACTCGTCTAAAGTTTTGTCCATTGCACGGGGTTACCACGTGCGCACTGTGTAATCCTTAGGGAGCGTTGAAAAAATGTTCCGCGTCCTGTCACTGTCGTGGTCAAGACGGAAAAGGACGCTTCCCGTGGTCATTTCGCCCAATTCCACAGGTGTTGGGGGTGGGGGAATTAGGGCGCGTGTCGATTAAATTAATCGCCGCTGGTGGTCCCCCCTGGTGACCTGGATTCCGATGTAAATTTCCATATTTTAGGTAGTCCTTTTGCACACCCTTGATTGATATCAATCAGAGGTGTCAATTTTCATTTTTCCGCGCGACTTGTCCGTCACGTGGCTCACCCTCGCGGGCGGAAACCGTACCTCCGACACCTGCAGTCGGTAATGCTATTCTTTTCAGAATAGTCTTTTTTACCGGGCGTCGGTAAATGCCTCTTTCAGCATTTTTGGCCCATTTTACGATAGAAAAATTCAATTTTGCAGAATTTTCTGTTCTTTTACTCACTTTCTTTGATATTTCGGTCGAGGAAAGGGAATGCCCCGCGCCTGAGACCATCCCCTCCCCCCGGGTGACGAGGAGAACAGCACTCAGAGCGGCCAGAACAGCCCCTCCCAAGCGAAAAATCGATTCCTTCGAATTTTCGTCGGGGAAAATAAATTTGTCCTCTCAAGGTCATCTCCCCCGGGTGTCGAGGAGACAGAACATCGAGTTTCTGAGAAAATCTCCCGACGACAAAAATGTCGTGCATTTCGAATTCTATTTTTCCCTTTTCAAGGAATAAATAAAATTCGTTACGTTCGAGGGGAATCAATTTTCTCGATTCTCCTCGTATTATCTATGCGACAATTTTCACTTACCCATTTTCCACGGTTTTCTTTTCTACTCCATTGGCATGGCCCCACGTCGGGCGCCATTTTGTAAGGATATTTTCCCGGGTTGTTCACCCAGGAAAATCCAAACTACTTTTTTGCCGTCTCTATCGCTCAATAGTCGGGCGCCAGCCGAAACTTCACGGGAGGTTCGACGAAAACCGGCCTCTGAGGCAAACTCGTCCACTCAGAGGACTTTTTGGCTGGACAATGGGTTGCCCAGCTAACATCAGCGTGATACGGTAGAGTGGGCGAGGTCCACCAGGAGTATTACCGTCACATTCCACGGCCTTTGCAAGCCGTGAATTATGCCTCGCGGCACAAGTTCCCTACTGAATGGGATTCATCTTTCCTCCGGAGGGTCTCTCGACTCCTCCGGCATGCTTCCTCTCTCCAAGTATTTCTACTCGGGAGAGTTTCCGAGCTACTTGCGATTCAGCCGGGACTCCTCAGAGCCTGGGACGTGGAGAGGCTGATCTGACCAGGGTGGAACTACGTTACCCACGCTACGACCACCCACTCTCTCCACCACCAGTTACCGCTTTGGTCATCGCGCGTCACTGCCTCCGGGTAGTACTAGACCGTCGGCGTATGGTCGGACCGACAGGAGGATTTCTCGACTCCAGGCCCACGGGCCCATACGCCTCGAATCGTTCCGCCGAGACTAGATGACGCCGAACACGACGAAGTCGTCACCTCGCGTTTCAAAATAACTCAGATTTATACGCAAGGGGTGCAGGGGCATCCCCCTATATTCGCCGCCACAGTTATGCACCAGGCTACGCTGAGTAAACTCCTTACCATGGCTTCTTCAGCCATCCACCACTTCCAGCACACCGAGAGATTATTTCAACCTCTCGGTTCAAGCGCTCGCGTGCGACTAACTCGGAATCTTACTAGGGCCTTGCCTCCTAGTCTGGATATCTCGGCGACGATAGGTCATTCCGTTACCCTATCCCCACCAATCAACCCGACGGGATCGCGGAGGTACCAGTCCTTTCACCTGGCCGTTGGCTCCTAGCCTACTCCGACATAGCCTATAGAATCGCCCAGTTGGACGGCCTGTACGTTGGCTCCGTTTCCGCTAGCACATGCTGGGCGAATTCTACTACGGCGATAGTCTAGTACGCCCTCCAGACCTCCAGGGGTCGCGGTTTCACCCATAACCGCTATGCCTTAGGTCTTTCATCGGTTTGTNCAGACCTCCAGGGGTCGCGGTTTCACCCATAACCGCTATGCCTTAGGTCTTTCATTGGTTTGTGGTTTATCTCACCTGGTCCCGGCTTTCTTCAGCCGCTTCTAGGTGTCACTACTTATCTCTCTTCAACAATTTTGAGAGTTCACTTATCTTTTAAGGGGATTTCAACCCGTAATGAGAAAATCTCGTTACAGAACATGACCCTGAATGTATAGATCAACTCCCGACGAAAGAGGCATTAAATGAAAAAAAGCCTGAAGAGGACGAAGAACCAGAACCTGAGGAAGACAACGAAAACAAAATTGAGGACCAAGAAAAGGAAAATGAAAGTGGTAACGAAACAGACGAACATCCAAGAAACCAAAGCTCGCTGCACGACACCACCTTCCTACCAGAAATTTCAATTTTCAAAAAACGACACTCAGTGATACCTCAGAAAAGCAACAAAATAGTCTCTTTCGCCCTGACACCTCAACAAAAAGAAAAGCCGTTGGCCAGGTCAAGCCCACCAGGAGATGATGCCACACTAAACGACACAGTCGTTCCTGCGGAAGATACGACGTTCTCATTTACTGGCTCCCCCGGCTCAACCCATTGACGCCTCAAAAGACTCTCGGGGACTCTACATGAGCTGAGAACGCAGATGGACGCGTTACGCCAACAACACGGCATGGATCCCACTCCCCCTCCCACTGACCATGCAGGAGAAAATTCGGACCACCCAGAGAACTCGGAAGAAGTACCAGAAACACCGAGGAGAGTTACAAATCCATACCCTGGGCCAACAGTCGACCAAGCATTCGACGGGGGCGGACCCCTAATCACCGCTCCCCTTCCAGACCAACCACCTACTCCCTCAGAATCAATCCCAGAGATCCAAGAATCAAAACCTAGAGCTCCAAATACACTCAACGACGAGACACAAATCGAGAGAAAGCTCTACGAAAAGGATGAAACCCCCATTCCCCTAGGAGAAGACGCCCTCCTGCAAAGTAAAAACCTAAAATACAGCAGAGACGGACTAACCTTCGAAAAAGACCATATAGCACATTTTACGTCAGTCGATCTCATCCCTAACAGTGGAACTGGGAAACTTCTAGAAGATCTGACCTACATAGACCGAGAAACTCTACTGAAATCAGAACCGAAACTAGGGCAAATTCTGGTACAGAAGAAGGGCAAACATAATATCTTCCTAGTGATCGCCAAACGAACTCAATACGACCTAGTGAAACCTTCGGAGTTGAAACTTTGCCTCCACAATTTGCACTACGCCCTGGAGGTTCATCAAATCACATCCCTCCGCATGACCGAGACCGACAATGAATTCAAAGGCATAGAAAATCTCCACTTATACCTGAAGAAAGAATTCAACGGAAGTGACATTATAATTACCTTATGCAGAGGTAACATACAAATGCCTGAACCAGCCCTCCGCCCGGAGATTATAAAAGAAAATCATTATTCACTCATGGCGGGTCACAAGGGAGTAGTCAAAACATATCTACGAATAAAAGATCGCTTTTACTGGCCAGGAATGAAGGTGGATATAGAAAATTATATCAGGAAATGTAAAATTTGCCACTTAGCAAAACTCAGGCGTATCAAAACCAAACAACCGATGCAAATAACCGATACCCCAACGAGTTGCTTCGAAAAAATTTCCATGCACATAGTTGGACCTCTTCCCAGAACGCCGTCTGGAAACATGTATATCCTCACCATTCAGGATAACTTTTCCAAGCACTGCACCGCTGTCCCTATGCCAAACGCCACGGCCATAGAAGTTGTCCTCGCCTTCCTAAACTTTTACGTAACCATCTATGGCTGCTCGAAGACCATCCTTACAGACAGAGGAACAAAGTTTACTAGCAAGCTCATTGCTCACATGGCAAGAATCCTGAGAGTCAACCATATTACGACCTCAGGATACCGGCCGCAGAGTAACGGAGCCCTAAAATGAAGCCATCATATCCTAGTTGAGTATTTAAAAACAGTGTGCAAAGAAAATAGTAGTTGGGATAACCTTCTCCCTTTCGCGATGTTCTCATATAACACCACGGTTCATAGCGCGACAAATTCCACCCCGTACGAACTTCTATACGGTAAAAGAGCGCGCGCCCCATCCGCCATATACGAAATCCCTGAAATCGACACATATGAGAATTACCTAATCGATCTGGTAATCCATTTGGATAACATATAACTGATGGCGACGAAAAATTTAATTAAAGCCAAAGAGAAATTAAAAGAATACTACGACCGCTACGCTAAACTGGTAGATTTTAAACCCGGAGAATTCGTGTATGTCCTAAAAGAACCGCGGACTGGAAAATTCGTTGACCAGTATATCGGACCATTCGAAATCGTAGACCTGACGATCAGAGCCGACATAATACTGGAGACGTTCGAGGGCAAAAGGTCCATGAAACCCTCAAATAAGCTGAAAAAGTGCCCTAATTGACCAGGACATCTTTCCAGCTCATTCGTAATAAAAAAAAAACAAGAAATTTAATTACTAACACTGAGGGCTCATGGAAGGTTGACAAAAAAAAATTCTCTTCTGTTGTTAGTCTACGTGGACGGATCATGCAGTTACAATGGCTGCGCCAACGCCATTGCTGGAACAGCCATCTGGTTCGGGGACAATCATTCCTGGAACACCTCTAAGATACTGAAGGAAGCCAGAGCCACCAACATTGTGGTTGAAACCCTTGCCGCAATCGAGGCCATTAAAATCTGCAAAGAAAAAGACATCCAGAAATTGAGAATAATAACCGATTCCCAATATCTCATCGACTGTGCACTCCAATACATGGGAAAATGGAAGGAGAACGGCTGGCGAAATGCAAAAAACAAACCTGTGGTAAACCAAGAGCTACTCAAGGTGCTAGATGAGAGCATGGACGACATAGACGTCATCTTCCAATACATCCCAGGACATCAGAGATTCTATGGAAATGAGCAAACCGATGGTCTAGCCAAAATCGGCTCAAAAATCCTCGACGAAACGAAGGGCCGCAACCAGCGGAAGCTAAATAAAACGGCCCCTAACAACACGTCTAACCCAATCTGAAAAATTCTGATCATCACCATGCTACTGATCACCCAATCGAACTCACAACACCCTCCTTTTGAGATTCACCCCCGCACACATAATCTAGGAATCTATTACGAAGCCATGGATACCATCAAAGTGGCTGCAAAATCTTGGACCATTTCCATTGCCATCAACGTCCAAGCTGTCGTTGAATCTCACACAATGGGCTGGCGAAAATTCACCGCCCTGCGAGGGCAGTGTAAGAACAACACCAACGGAAGCCTGGCCTGCTCCCAAGGACTCCGGATAGTGGCAAGGAAGAATCTCGAAAAAGAGGCCAGGACACTCCTGAGCCACCTGCAAGACCTTTTGCAGGAGTCTCAGTCCAACGACCGAACCCCCAGACGACGCCGAGACATCAACGACCAACCCAGCGACAGCGAACCCGTCTTTGGGTTCCTCGGCAGAATTTTCGGCCCCTTAGTGGGAGTACCAGACTACACGCAGCACCGCTGGCTAGTCAAACAGGTTAAAAAGGTTTACGAGGATACCTCAACATTGGGAAAAATCGGGAGCAATGCCACACATATCCTATAGTCCAAAATCGAAGACAATATGCAGCATCTCCAACACACGCAAACCAACATTCGCTTCCTTAAGGAGAACGCCGAACAACTCTCACAAAAGACCACACTCCTCACAGACAGACTAACCAGAATAGAGTATATGTACGTGGTCATGCAGATCGGAATCGAAGGACTGGAGATGTCCAGACACTACATCGACACCCTCAAGAAAGTCTGCGAAGCTATCGAAGAAGCTAAGCATGGGCGAATCAGCCCCTACTTGCTCACACGTCAACAACTATCAGACGCCATGAAAGACATCCGTTAACACGAACCATCGCTGGAGATCCCAATCGACGCAGATACCCCGGACTTGGGCCTCCTGACCAAAATTTCCACCATACAGCTCCTCCACTCCCAAGGAAAGTTCATCGCCGCAATCACCGTCCCGCTGATGGATAAGACGGTCATGAAAACGTACCGAATGATCCCCTGCCGCATGCCCCAGAACATGTCAAGAAACCAAACAGGATCAGCCTTCATACAACCATCAGCAGAGTACCCAGTCGTCACACTAGACCGTCAACTCTACTTCAAGGCAGATCAGTTGTACTGCCAGTAATGCGTACGCATGAAAACCTCGCATCTGTGTCCCATCCACGCTCTCGGGAACCAACACGACTCGCACTGCTGCGAAATCGATCTTCTAACCAATCCATCCGTAGAAACGATGAAGACGTGGGACATCAAGATTCTACGGGTACACAAAAATCAATGGACGAGACTACAGGAGTCTCACATGTGGCTATACTCCACGGCAGAAACAACTACACTGAATGTGGTATATAAAGGGACGCAGAGCTACACGCCCTCCATTGAAAGAACGGGAATATTGCGCCTCACTCCTGACTGCGAGGCAAAAACATCCTCGAACGTGTTGAGAAACACCGGCACCGGTGAATGTCGACTCCCTGATCTTCATGTGTCGCTGTTGAATCTGAATCTGTCACTGCTGTCCCCGAAACTGGTTAACGAAGTGGAGCTGCCGAACCTGCTAAAAACAATAATATTAGATCCCTTGCCAAATAACACCAAGGCCACAGATCTACAAGCATTCCAACGTATGTTTGCAACCGCATATGTAGCTGCAACCTCGACCTAATTACAAACCATAAAATGGACGAATATCAGGGAAACGCAATCCATTTGGGAATTACCGGGTTCATTGGCACCTCCACCCTGCTGATCAGCGCTATCCTAACAGTATACTGCCATCGATGCCACTGCGCGGGCATCATCAAAATATGCTCCATCAGGTGCCGGACACCCACTGAGGAACAGAAAAGAGAAATCAGCTCCCCGACAATCATCTTCAATCCTCGAGAGGATGTTGTCCAATTTACGCGAACACCGCCCGCCATACCAGCCAGACCACCGGTTACACAACCGCCAATGAAGGCGAGGCCAGCATCTCCAGAAGAAGGTTTCCAGCTTCCATCGTACCGATAAGTTACCTGCGAATCGTAATTACGAATCAGAGACTGAGGTAGGAAAATCCTTTAAAGAATGTTAATAGAAATAGTTACTCCATAGGGATTAAACAACTAATGAATAAAAGTAGTAAACAAAAGGATATTCTTACGCTAGAACTTGTAGACAGAAGACACTTCAGAATTTAAGAAATCACTAACAAACACTTGGGTTACACATTAGCGCATTAGATTAGGAATAGAAGATACACGAAATGAGATAGTAATAAGGGATGAAAAAAAAAAATACATATATATTTATATATAGAAAACAAAATTTTGAATACTTACCCTTAATCCTAAGTCCCAGCAAGTGGAATTTCTCCTCTAAACGATAGGAAAAGCTAAACAAACTACGGGAGACCCACCCCAAGAAACGATGAAATAATAATAACAGGCGTAAGACAACGACCAATTACCAAAATTATCCTTACTCTGTTATCACATAACATGTATCACAGCACAGTCATTCCCGCAATTTTCTCATAAAATAACAGATACAAAAAAAAAGAGAGTCAAACCTTCTTTCCGTGGGGCACAGCTCGGCTTTCGGCATTCGGAAGTCCAGAATTAATATCCAGAAATGACAATTTTCCCTTCCGATCCATCTCCCTTACCCACACCCGTCCGCCCCTCCTGGAACAAAGGACCTACCATCCCTCGGGACTCACAACTTCTCGAGCCCGATCCAGGCAGAAAGGAAACCGCCAGAAAAAAAAGGACCATGACTGTCGCTGGAAAAAGAAAAAAACAAACAAAACACGTGAAAGAACGGTAAAATCTCAAATACACTCGACGTCCGAGACACAACAAATACTCATACCAAAAGCTCACCAAACACCCGCAGCACACGATCATGCAGATCACGTTCCAGGAAAATCACACCGATATCCCTGAAGGAGTGAACCGCCAAAGACTACCGAGAAATCAGGTAAATAGCCGACAACCACCCCTAGCTGTCAGCCACACCGCTGACCACCACCGTAGGCGCTCTTCAAACAGCCGATCAGGTCACACGAGACATCCCAGTCGGAAACCCCGGAAACCAACAACACCGAGCACCCCAAAAGAGCTCGGTTAGGTGGGCCAAGGTTAGGCGGTGTTTGAGGTGAATTTGAGAGTGAATTTCTGTGGTTCCCAGTAGCTTAGTCGGTAAGAGTGCCCGGCGCGTATCTGGGAGACCCGGGTTCGATTCCTGGCTGGGTGAAGCGGAAATTTTTTCTCTCTAAATTCTAATTCTCTTAGAATTCTTTAATGCCTATAGGAGGTTAGGCGGTGTTTAACGTGAATTTGAGAGTGAATTTCTGTGGTTCCCGGTAGCTTAGTCGGTAAGAGTGCCCGGCGCGTATCTGGGAGACCCGGGTTCGATTCCCGGCTGGGTGAAGCGGAAATTTTTTCTCTCTAAATTCTAATTCTCTTAGAATTCTTTANTTTGGATTTTCGATGAGAGAAACGAGTTGGGAAGGAATTAATAGTGGAGTAATAACAAGTGCCGATAACTTGTCTTTTAATCCCGAAAATCCCGGAGATCCGNGTATTAACCAAGGGCGAACACAAGAAAAAAAAAAAAACCTCTACCACGATCCTTCCCAACAGATCCCGACAGCCGAGGTCTAACCCACGGAGGGAGAGGGAAAAATAAAAGACAAGCGACAAAACTAACCAAGTCCATATAACTAACTATATATTAAAAAAAAAACGGGATGGGGTACATCACTGAAAAAAATATATAATAATAAAAATTCCATAAAATCCTCTAGGCGCCATTCCTGAAAGAAAAAAAAACGCAAAGAAAGGTGACGAATCTATNTGCCAAAGACCCTTAGTAATAAAGAACTAGTTTTGTGTTAGATGATTAGAAAAGAGTTAGGTGAGATTTGAATAATCGCGCCAGGTCGTGAGAGTCACGATTAATTGTCGTTAGATTCCCACTTTCGAGGGGCGTATCCGCACCAATCAAAATTCGGGTGATTGAGCGGTGANATTTTGGGCAAAAGGGGCCCCGCACCCGAAAACCTCGCAACTTGACACGTTCCCGGCAGTTTCCGTTGGACCCGCTCCAACGGAAATGTTAGGCGCGGGCACTAGTCACAGCACTCGAGCACATGGCCCAGCGACAAAGAAAATTAATAGAAAAAAAAGTTAACACCAAAAACACNGGTTACGTTTTTTGTTTTGGGTGGAAGGTCGTTCGGAGCGAGTGCAACCATCGTCTCCAACGAATCACCAGGTTGCCTTTGGATTTTCGATGAGAGAAACGAGTTGGGAAGGAATTAATAGTGGAGTAATAACAAGTGCCGATAACTTGTCTTTTAATCCCGAAAATCCCGGAGATCCGATCCGTGGGAAGTGCCAAAGACCCTTAGTAATAAAGAACTAGTTTTGTGTTAGATGATTAGAAAAGAGTTAGGTGAGATTTGAATAATCGCGCCAGGTCGTGAGAGTCACGATTAATTGTCGTTAGATTCCCACTTTCGAGGGGCGTATCCGCACCAATCAAAATTCGGGTGATTGAGCGGTGAATTCCGCGATCTGAGGTGTCTCGAGATGCTCATGAGTTCAGCAGTTCAGCGTTGGCCCTTGACCTCACCGGAACTAGTGCCAGTACAGTGCCTATCTTAGGATTATAGTGCCTATATTTGAATCATATTATCTACACGATGGCGAAGAACACCCCAAAGAGGGGTAAGAAACCCAAAGTGAGTTTTTAGTTCGGTTTATTTATTTTTCCGAATTCATTTCGGCTGTTAGTTATTCGACTACGGGGTCTTCAGCCCCGTATGTCGTATTTCATTCCGTTACAACGGTGATTGTGACGAATAATTCAATTGTGAAGTGCCGATCCCCCCCCCTTTTTCCCCTCATAATTGGGTGGTTTTCGTGATTTTTTGGGGGGTCATTCGAGGGGATTTCTCCCGTTTTTGGGATTATTTGCGGCTCAAACCCGGCTCCGATCACATTGTGCATCGGCTTATTATGTTTGTTAAAGATCTTTTATGAGAATCTATCGGAGAAAAACCGCTCCGGAGGGGATAATTCAGCACATTGAATTGTTAGAGCGCGTCAATTCCCGTTACACGTGGGTTTTCGCGTGTAAGAAATTCCACTCGTGTTTAAATTGAGTTGGTTCGTGTAGATAGTTAATTAAAATTATGGTTTGTGGATCAATGTGTTCGGGGGGGCTTCCCTGAGTAATTCATCTCAAGGTTTCCGAAAATTCGCTCTGCCGATTTCCGGATATTCCATTTTTGGTTTTTATGAATTTCCAGCCCATTCTCGCTGGGGTGTACGCTGTGTTTCTCGAGGGGGAATTCCCCCCCCCCCTTCTCGACTCCACTCAGATACCAATCCACGTTTACACGTGGCTATTCTCGCTTCACGCGAGCATTTTAGCGTTTAGAATTCTGCTCGGGGATTAACTAACCTGAGGCGGCTAATTATTTAGGGAAAATTATTTTTTGGGTATTGTTGTCTTCGTTAGACTCTCCCGGACATTTTGTCTCAGGGTTCATAATTTTTGACTCTGCCATTTGCGAGTTATGGCAAGTTGAGTTTTGCGGAATTTCAGCCGTTTTGGCTGGTATGAAAAATCGATGGGTGAATACGGTCTCCTCTCTCTCGCTCTCATTGTCGCTCGCATACCTTTCCCCCCAATTCTCGGAATTCTCGAGTATTTAGGGATTAGCGTGTATTTCTACTCTCCCCAAATGTTTATTTCGGCATATTGGAGGTATTTATTGACGATATTAATTTCTTCGAATATTTTTTGTCAGATCAGACTATTTTCTATCAGAGTGCGGAATTAATATTATGATTATTATTATTGTCAGTATTGTTAGTTATTAATTGTGGATTTTTCTTTTTTTAAATATTTTTTTGAGAGAATTGAAATGTCTTTTTTTTGTAAAATTGGTGATTCTTAAATTTCAATAGTGAAACCAGTAAGGATAATGACGATCTGCTTCTTTTTTTTTGCGGTTTCGTAGTTTGGACTGCCCCATTAACCCGTTTCCACCTGAAATCCACCCCTCAAATATAGTTTTCTCCCCAAAAATATAGTTTTCTCCCTTTTTTTTGTACGTTTTAGAGTTTTTCGAATTAGTAGAGTTGATTTTGTAGATTCCTCCGGTTTGGTAATTCCGGTTAAAAATTACCTGTCGCCCATAGATTTCTGCATTTTTGAGTTTAACTAGATTCAGGGGAAGAAGGGCGAAGGTAATGAGTATTTTAACCCCCATGAAAAATGTCACGTTACAACACAACACAGCAAATCACCACTGACACTAACTTAATAAACAAAAACACTTTTCCGCCCCCAAAAACCTAAAAATAAACCGATTAAATCAATAAAAATCCACTCACCTCGAGACATGCCTGTCACCAGCAGAATAACAAAATTTCAAACTCAGCAATTTTGAGTGACGCACCGAGAACAGCAAGAAGTAAACCCTTAGAAATAACCGACATAAGGGAGAAATTTCACCAAATAAAATAAAACAAAAATCTAATAATTAAACAACGATTTTTGTAAAAACTTTGCAAATACACACACGCGCCAACGGGCTCAAATTACGAATCAAATGGATCAAAATAGACCGATGATCCCCCGCACACGCGCAGTACGAATTACCGACTGTAGAGAACAACCCGTGAGGTACTGCCCTCAAGAAACTGCCGGCCGTTCACGGAACGACCCATTTAAATTCCGAAAATAATTTCAGAACATACTAACTTCCAGAAGAGTTTTACTTAAACCCTTCTCGGAGCGGGGGGTGTTATGTCCAAATTATTTCCAAACAATTAACAACCCCTAAAATCATCAATCCCAAACTAGCCACAAGTCAGAAACAAGCATAAAAATTCCCAAAAGAAATTAAGACTCATTCCAACACGACTAAATAAAATTAAATACAATCCAGGCCACTTTCTGACACCAAAAATTCTTTACTCAATTTCCCAATAGCGAAATATTCACCCTGTCGTAATCAACGCGCATCAGCACCTGTCGAAATTCTCCTCCCACCGGAAAACCAAAGCACTCAGGCCCCCCGTCATACTAAATCGATAATTAAAAATTCAGTCGCGAATAAATCGGGAAACTAATACGTTCTCCGATCATCGATAATTCAAGTAAATCAATATCAAGACGAATAAAGTCAATTTTCCGTAATAGCCCCCAACAGAAATCAGTGAGCCTAATTTCGAGGGTGGTCCCCTGAGTGCCGACGATCGCTACCGGATAGTTGATCGATTTGATTATTGAAAATTTGAGTTGTCAAAAACCCCTCATCTAAATTTGCGAGGATATCACATTCTCTAATACCCAAAAAAAAGAGATACGAATTTTCGGGCCTAAAATTACGCGTACGAACCGGTTAAGGCATTCGTGACTCCAAACGCCTTACGGTATAAGTGTGTGTATTTACAAACAATTCGGCCAAATATTGTAAAAGATTTCAAAAACATAGTAAGATGTAAATTCTTTGTAACACTGAGAGAGAGATTCCAGTGAGCATCTCTAATAACAACTTGTACTGCCTAAGAAGGCAACTCAACAGCGAAAACGTAAGTAAAATTAAATGTAAAACCATTGTGAAATACAAACCTTGTAAATCCCGATATTTCGGAAAATCAATCAAATCGCTCTGTTATAAACCCGGAACCTATTCAGAAAATCTATAATTGAAGGTAAAGATTGTTCCAAAATCGCTTTAATCATTTCTGAAACTTCCTTCAAAAACCTTATAATGAAACTTTCAGCCCTATATTCGGAAAAGAAAATAAGGTAAAAGTGTGAACGAAAAAAATTGCTCATAAAAATTCAGGAAACCGCGATAAGAAACATTTTATCGCACATTATTTTTATTGTTTACCAAGGAGCTTATCTAACCTAGGAGAAATGAAGACACAATAGCTAAATTTTCATAACTCACGATTTCGCGCCTGAAAATCCTTCGGATATAACAAGCGATTTAAGCAAAATCTTTCACATATTTTCTGTAATAAGAACATAATCCAAGGAAACTCTTAACTTGACGTTTAGTTCACCGAGTTGGCCAATCAGAACTGGATGAAGTTTTCTCTGGAGAGCATTTGATACCATCTTTAGAAATTATGTGGCCTAGATAAAGAACTTCATATTTGAAGAAAATGCATTTTTTGGTGTTTACTTTTAGGTTACATGCAGCTAAACAAGAGAATACAAGTTCAAGATTTCGTAGATGCTCATCAAAATTACGACCGAAAACGATGATGTCATCCAAGAATACACGACAGATTTTTCCATTTAAACTTCGTAAAACTTCATTCATTATTCTGATGAAAGTTGCGGGGGTATTGCAAAGACCAAAGGGGAGGATTTTTTTGAATTGTCATAACTCATCACTGACGACAAAAGCCGTTTTCTCCTTGTCTCGAAGATCCAACTCAACCTGCCAATATCCGCTTTTTAAATCAATCGTTGAGAGCCAACGAGATCCAAAGCTTGCGTCGAATATTTCTTCATCGCGAGGTAAAGACATCGAATTTTTTTAGTAACATCATTGAGCTGACGGTAGTCTACGCAAAAACATAATGAACCATCTTTTTTCTTCACTATAACGACAGGAGACACCCAAGGGCTACAACTGGATTCAATGGTGTTTTGTTCTTTCAGTTCGTCAATTAAATCGAAAACGTTGTCGCGATAATGAACAAGGACCCTACGCGTATTTTGTTTGATTGGATTACAGTTCCCGGTTATAGTTCTGTGTTTAGAGCCTGGGTATCAACCGAGGTGATTAGACTTAAAATAAAAACACTCCTGATATGATAGGAGAAAGTTTTTGAATGTCTGTTGTTATTTTAGATTCAATAATTCACAAGCATTTTTAGAAAATGAAGTTAAAAATTCGGGAATGTTTGAGAAAAGTCTGGGAATTTCCTGAGAAATATTTTTTTTAAACAAAAACCATTTTTTGTGGGTTGTTGATATCGAATTTTCGGTTCATAATCAATTGAAAATCCTGTAGAAGTTCTGTTTTGTACAGAAAATCCAATCCTAAAATGCGATTCTCCTCGATATCAGCAAAAACCGCATCGAGAATGATAAGCGAATTGCCTACAGAAATAATGACTTCTTCAATTGCTTCATGAGGAAATTGTTCACCAGAAATAGTTTTGATGACGATCTGCTTGATCGAGATACGAAACATCAGGTTTGACCGACTGAGCAAAACATCAGGCCGAGAGCACCACGTATCTATACACGACAGAACTTTCCCCTCCACTACCTCTAACTGATTTACATTCGGTATAATGAAAACGGGACGACAATTCGAGAAAGTGTCGTTAGTTGCATTATATAAATCACCTATAAGCCTTTTAACGGTGTAACTATGTTATTTTTTGGATTAACATTAAAAAAGATAGGCGCATAGCAACGAGTTGAAATTCACATTCTCGCGATTCACATTAAAAAGTGTGAGAATCAAGTTGTAACGTTGGCAGCGCCGGTCCAACTGAGCTTCATATCCAACGTTGAAGTGTTGCCACCAGTGCATGTGAATGTAGGTTGTGATGTTGTTATGGAGAATTACAAAAAATGTTCTTCTTCACGTTAAATCACTTATTAGAATGAAGCGGAAAATCGACTCGGTGTTCTATTTTGTTTTCTCTCGTCGAAAATTCGAATTTCATCCCGCGATATCTATATTCATATGCGGACCTCAGACATAAAGGTACTTTATGCACTGTTTGTGAGGTTATCGGTTTATGTTTGGAATGTGACAAAAGGGAGATGTGTCGAAAATAGTGTATGATCAAGTAGTAAATGTCCGTGAATAGTTCAATTTGAAAAGAAAATATTTATTTTTCTCCGAGTGTGACAGAAAATGTTTTCTTTCCGTGGAAAAAAATTCACTAAATGAAGTGACAGTGAAATGCGAACAATTTTGTGATTATTTAGGAAAAATTAGTAGGAGACGGTGGGATTAAATGGACACTTTGAAACTTTTTCAAACTGTTGATGTCTTATTGAAGTGCTGATGAAATAGATTTTTTTTTAAATTAAAGTACAGTCAGCCCCTTTGTAATAAGCTTAGACTGAGCTCAATCGATAAAGTTGTTCCTTGGTTATAAATATTGAAATAAGAAGTCAGAAGAGTCCATTCCACCCAATGTTTCCCTAATATTTTTAAAAACAAAAATACGAAAACAGATGTTTTCAAAAAGAATTCTTTGTAAACATTTTGTTCGACTATTCCTATAAGGAAATCAGTTCATCTTTTCACGAAATACATAGGAATCATCAGAGCAAAAATTGAATGAGGAACCAAATCAAGTGAGAAAATTGTTAATAGACGATTAAAATTTGAAATTTGGTAGAGAGAATAAATCTAGAGTAGAACCGTTTATTTCCCTTCAATTGTTGATTCAAAAAATGTTCCATCTTATGAAAAATGAATCAGTTAAATTGATCTGAAAAGAACAAATTTCACCTGATGTAAAAACANTAGGTTGTGATGTTGTTATGGAGAATTACAAAAAATGTTCTTCTTCACGTTAAATCACTTATTAGAATGAAGCGGAAAATCGACTCGGTGTTCTATTTTGTTTTCTCTCGTCGAAAATTCGAATTTCATCCCGCGATATCTATATTCATATGCGGACTTCAGACATAAAGGTACTTTATGCACTGTTTGTGAGGTTATCGGTTTATGTTTGGAATGTGACAAAAGGGAGATGTGTCGAAAATAGTGTATGATCAAGTAGTAAATGTCCGTGAATAGTTCAATTTGAAAAGAAAATATTTATTTTTCTCCGAGTGTGACAGAAAATGTTTTCTTTCCGTGGAAAAAAATTCACTAAATGAAGTGACAGTGAAATGCGAACAATTTTGTGATTATTTAGGAAAAATTAGTAGGAGACGGTGGGATTAAATGGACACTTTGAAACTTTTTCAAACTGTTGATGTCTTATTGAAGTGCTGATGAAATAGATTTTTTTTTAAATTAAAGTACAGTCAGCCCCTTTGTAATAAGCTTAGACTGAGCTCAATCGATAAAGTTGTTCCTTGGTTATAAATATTGAAATAAGAAGTCAGAAGAGTCCATTCCACCCAATGTTTCCCTAATATTTTTAAAAACAAAAATACGAAAACAGATGTTTTCAAAAAGAATTCTTTGTAAACATTTTGTTCGACTATTCCTATAAGGAAATCAGTTCATCTTTTCACGAAATACATAGGAATCATCAGAGCAAAAATTGAATGAGGAACCAAATCAAGTGAGAAAATTGTTAATAGACGATTAAAATTTGAAATTTGGTAGAGAGAATAAATCTAGAGTAGAACCGTTTATTTCCCTTCAATTGTTGATTCAAAAAATGTTCCATCTTATGAAAAATGAATCAGTTAAATTGATCTGAAAAGAACAAATTTCACCTGATGTAAAAACAGTTCTTCCTTATTTTGAAAAAAAAANTTAAAAACAAAAATACGAAAACAGATGTTTTCAAAAAGAATTCTTTGTAAACATTTTGTTCGACTATTCCTATAAGGAAATCAGTTCATCTTTTCACGAAATACATAGGAATCATCAGAGCAAAAATTGAATGAGGAACCAAATCAAGTGAGAAAATTGTTAATAGACGATTAAAATTTGAAATTTGGTAGAGAGAATAAATCTAGAGTAGAACCGTTTATTTCCCTTCAATTGTTGATTCAAAAAATGTTCCATCTTATGAAAAATGAATCAGTTAAATTGATCTGAAAAGAACAAATTTCACCTGATGTAAAAACAGTTCTTCCTTATTTTGAAAAAAAAATGAAATCTGCCTAAAAACAGAAAAACAAATGTTTTTGTAAAAAAACTGGGCCAAGAAAAAGTTTTGTTTGATTCCTACTGGGAAATCGAAGTTTTTGAAAAATACATAGAAATAAAAAAGGAAGCCAAATTAGGAATGTTGAATAAATGGTAATAGTATACATCCAGGTTTCTATAAGAAAAATAGTTGTCAATGGAATAAGTATTCTAAAACAATTCTCCATGAAATAAAAAATCATTAGGAGCAGGACCAACGTTCTTGGCGCGGAGTTTTTCAATTGACTGTCTCTATCAATCTATTCTTCCATCCTTTGATCCACGCCAAGGACGTTGGTCCTGCTCCTACTGATTTTTTATTTCATGGAAAATTTTTTTAGAATACTTATTCCATTGAGAACAATTTTTCTTATAGAAACCTGAATGTGCACTATGACCATCTATTCAAAATTCCTAACTTGGCTTCCTTTTTTATTTCTGTTGGAATATGGCTCCAGCTCCTGGTCCTAATACAACAATATCTATAGTATATGACACATCTGTGTAAGCTAAGAGGGGAACGAGATCGTGCGCATGTGCAGATCTCGTCCCGGGCCCGTTGCGGCGTGTGTGCGCCGTATAATAATACAGTGTGTTAATTTATTGTGTTCCAATCGCGCATAAGCTATCAGGTTATGCTCCGGTATGGCTTCCGGTCACACTTTAAGTGCGCAATAAAATAAACTGTGAATAAACTGTGAATAAGTGAAAAGGAAAAACTCAAGTGGAAGCCAGGATTACCACGTGGACTTGAGCGGTGTGATTTGAGGCCAGAGAGATGAGAAAAATGGAAAATCAAGACAACACGATGAGTAAGTAAAGTGATTAACAAAAAGAAAAAGAAAAATCCAAGAAATAAGCATCTCTAGGACGGCAATGGAAATTGCATCATCCCGAGAGCTTGGCGGGAACAACGAGTAAACCGGACACAAAAATGGCTGACAACCATGAGTAACCAACGCGGCTAAAACAACTTTCCTTAGAAGCCTAAATAAAAGTCAATTAAAAAGTTGAAAAAAATTCAATTATAACAATGACGCGAATCAAGTTTTTTATGTATAAGGGGATGAGCTAGTAGAGTTGATGAGCGGAAAAACATTAAAAGTAAAGATAAGGAATTTGATGAGGGACGAGCGGTAAGGGGGGTCGGTTGGCGTGGTGGGTGCGTCGCTGGAACGGCGGCGCGTAGTAATATATAAAGTAGAGCCCACTGAGATGGTGACGCGCATATAACACATAAAGTAGAGTCCACTGGGATGGCGACGCGTAGTAATACATAAAATAGTACTCATGCATGAGAGCACGTGTTCCAACCAAACCCGACGAGAAAAGAAAATATGAATTAACCTACACCTCAGTGTGAAATTGAATCGTAATCATTAATTTGATTAAAATTATCACAGGTGATGACTTGTGGGAATTGTGGAGGAACTTGACTACTTCCTTCGGATTCGATGAGTTTCACAGAGGAGAGAATGTTATTGTCGAGGAGATAGAGGAAACTCTATTAATGAAAACTCACAAGATCAAGTGTTACAAATTTAGTGAGTTGACGTGAGTTGACGTGAGTTGACGTGAGTTAACGAGAGTCGACGTGAGTTGACAAGAGGTCAGGACGAGAAAGAGATGAGAAATGCATGCGATTGAGTGCTTGTGAGGATATTAGCTAGCAAATATCTTCGCAATTTAATCTAGCACCAAAAATTCAAATAAAAATAAAAATACTAGTTATAAAATAAATATATATATATGTATAGTTTTCAGAATTAAATCTGAAATTAGGATGTTCCATACGGGTGATTGGCGGTAGCACGTTTGACCGTACGACGTTTGAAACTGATTGACCTTTTGGGCATAAATTAGTATTTGTTTACATTTCTAATTTCTGTTCAAAGCTCTAATGCTGACAATGATTGTGTTCATCTGTTAGCAGTGGAGCAAATCATATAATTTTCATAAAATTATAATTAATTAATCATAAAATAAATTAATTTTAACAGGTAAAAACATGACATCGGAGAATCAGTCGATAGCACTGACAAAATGGTATGAAGAGAAGCTTCTATTCAACACACCTCCCATCATGCCTGAAGTTTATGAGGAACATCCACCAATTACTACTGAGGTCAGTGAGATGAGTGATGATTGTGGAGAGCATGGACGGGGGTGAGAAAATTGAAGAGAATGGTAAGGGCGATGAGGTTGATGAGAATGACGAGGACGTGGAGAAAAGATCAGGTGTACCGGCCGGACGAGACGGCGATGAGTCAGTAGTAGTTGATGCTCTCAAAACAGGTACCAATAAACCGCAAATTAAAAGAATTAAATACCCAGAACCAAAAGTTCAAATAAAGTACCCAGAACAAATTCACCCAAAAGATCCAACGAAGAATTATACTAATAAATCTCGAACTGAAATTCCAGTGCAAGACAAGCTAGAATTAATTTGTACAAAACTGGNTTATTTCCCTTCAATTGTTGATTCAAAAAATGTTCCATCTTATGAAAAATGAATCAGTTAAATTGATCTGAAAAGAACAAATTTCACCTGATGTAAAAACAGTTCTTCCTTATTTTGAAAAAAAAATGAAATCTGCCTAAAAACAGAAAAACAAATGTTTTTGTAAAAAAACTGGGCCAAGAAAAAGTTTTGTTTGATTCCTACTGGGAAATCGAAGTTTTTGAAAAATACATAGAAATAAAAAAGGAAGCCAAATTAGGAATGTTGAATAAATGGTAATAGTATACATCCAGGTTTCTATAAGAAAAATAGTTGTCAATGGAATAAGTATTCTAAAACAATTCTCCATGAAATAAAAAATCATTAGGAGCAGGACCAACGTTCTTGGCGCGGAGTTTTTCAATTGACTGTCTCTATCAATCTATTCTTCCATCCTTTGATCCACGCCAAGGACGTTGGTCCTGCTCCTACTGATTTTTTATTTCATGGAAAATTTTTTTAGAATACTTATTCCATTGAGAACAATTTTTCTTATAGAAACCTGAATGTGCACTATGACCATCTATTCAAAATTCCTAACTTGGCTTCCTTTTTTATTTCTGTTGGAATATGGCTCCAGCTCCTGGTCCTAATACAACAATATCTATAGTATATGACACATCTGTGTAAGCTAAGAGGGGAACGAGATCGTGCGCATGTGCAGATCTCGTCCCGGGCCCGTTGCGGCGTGTGTGCGCCGTATAATAATACAGTGTGTTAATTTATTGTGTTCCAATCGCGCATAAGCTATCAGGTTATGCTCCGGTATGGCTTCCGGTCACACTTTAAGTGCGCAATAAAATAAACTGTGAATAAACTGTGAATAAGTGAAAAGGAAAAACTCAAGTGGAAGCCAGGATTACCACGTGGACTTGAGCGGTGTGATTTGAGGCCAGAGAGATGAGAAAAATGGAAAATCAAGACAACACGATGAGTAAGTAAAGTGATTAACAAAAAGAAAAAGAAAAATCCAAGAAATAAGCATCTCTAGGACGGCAATGGAAATTGCATCATCCCGAGAGCTTGGCGGGAACAACGAGTAAACCGGACACAAAAATGGCTGACAACCATGAGTAACCAACGCGGCTAAAACAACTTTCCTTAGAAGCCTAAATAAAAGTCAATTAAAAAGTTGAAAAAAATTCAATTATAACAATGACGCGAATCAAGTTTTTTATGTATAAGGGGATGAGCTAGTAGAGTTGATGAGCGGAAAAACATTAAAAGTAAAGATAAGGAATTTGATGAGGGACGAGCGGTAAGGGGGGTCGGTTGGCGTGGTGGGTGCGTCGCTGGAACGGCGGCGCGTAGTAATATATAAAGTAGAGCCCACTGAGATGGTGACGCGCATATAACACATAAAGTAGAGTCCACTGGGATGGCGACGCGTAGTAATACATAAAATAGTACTCATGCATGAGAGCACGTGTTCCAACCAAACCCGACGAGAAAAGAAAATATGAATTAACCTACACCTCAGTGTGAAATTGAATCGTAATCATTAATTTGATTAAAATTATCACAGGTGATGACTTGTGGGAATTGTGGAGGAACTTGACTACTTCCTTCGGATTCGATGAGTTTCACAGAGGAGAGAATGTTATTGTCGAGGAGATAGAGGAAACTCTATTAATGAAAACTCACAAGATCAAGTGTTACAAATTTAGTGAGTTGACGTGAGTTGACGTGAGTTGACGTGAGTTAACGAGAGTCGACGTGAGTTGACAAGAGGTCAGGACGAGAAAGAGATGAGAAATGCATGCGATTGAGTGCTTGTGAGGATATTAGCTAGCAAATATCTTCGCAATTTAATCTAGCACCAAAAATTCAAATAAAAATAAAAATACTAGTTATAAAATAAATATATATATATGTATAGTTTTCAGAATTAAATCTGAAATTAGGATGTTCCATACGGGTGATTGGCGGTAGCACGTTTGACCGTACGACGTTTGAAACTGATTGACCTTTTGGGCATAAATTAGTATTTGTTTACATTTCTAATTTCTGTTCAAAGCTCTAATGCTGACAATGATTGTGTTCATCTGTTAGCAGTGGAGCAAATCATATAATTTTCATAAAATTATAATTAATTAATCATAAAATAAATTAATTTTAACAGGTAAAAACATGACATCGGAGAATCAGTCGATAGCACTGACAAAATGGTATGAAGAGAAGCTTCTATTCAACACACCTCCCATCATGCCTGAAGTTTATGAGGAACATCCACCAATTACTACTGAGGTCAGTGAGATGAGTGATGATTGTGGAGAGCATGGACGGGGGTGAGAAAATTGAAGAGAATGGTAAGGGCGATGAGGTTGATGAGAATGACGAGGACGTGGAGAAAAGATCAGGTGTACCGGCCGGACGAGACGGCGATGAGTCAGTAGTAGTTGATGCTCTCAAAACAGGTACCAATAAACCGCAAATTAAAAGAATTAAATACCCAGAACCAAAAGTTCAAATAAAGTACCCAGAACAAATTCACCCAAAAGATCCAACGAAGAATTATACTAATAAATCTCGAACTGAAATTCCAGTGCAAGACAAGCTAGAATTAATTTGTACAAAACTGGTCTCGGTAACCAGTGCACTTGTCAGTTTTAAATATTGAAAGAAAAACGAATTGCGGGTTGCTAGATAGCATCAAAGAGGTGAGAGAAGAGGTACAAGAAGTGAAAAATGATAAGGATGACAGACTTTCCAGCATCGAACAAAATCTGGAGAAACTGTTGACGTGGGCTGAATATGAGGACAATGGTAATGAGGTGAGAAATGGGTCAGATTTATCAGATAATGGCAGAGATCTTGACGAGGATGGGAGTTGGACAAGGAAATTCAGAATATTGTTAACAGACAGTTGCAACAACTAGAATCACAAATACTGAATCAAAATAGGGGAAGCAACAAAGAAGGTAATGCTAATGTGGTTGCAGAAACCATTAAACTAGATCTCACAGACGAGGGGCCATCAGTTAAACGAGATTATAAATTAAACTTTACTACTCGATATGAACATTTCTTTGATTATTTTAAATCAGAAGTCAGATCTCGCAAGCTATTACATGTTATAGATAGTAGTGTAAAATTTAGAGGAGATCAAAAGACTTTGGACGATCATAAATTCGAAGTGAGAGATATATTGATTAATCACATAGATAAAAATTATCATTTTAAAGTAGTATCAATGCAAGATCCTGTTGAAATATTAATAAAACTCAAAGAAATCAAGAAATATGAAAACATTTCCTCAGCTTCTGTAAGACTGGAAATTACAAACATAAGGTATGATATTACTAAATGTACAGCTGGTGAGTTTTGCGATAAATTTGACGAAGTTATTAGTAATTATGTAAATTCACCTGATGCCACTCCTTTGTCTGAAGAGAAGAAAAGAGACGTGTTTAATAATGCCATTCTTAAGTTTGTAACAATGATACAGTTGTTACAGTCCTCAGCCAAAATAAAAAATGAGCCACCCCTGACTTATGACCAATTGAAAACCGTTATGAGACAAGAAGAAGCGGTCAGGAAACAGGACGTGTCTAACAGCGGTGAGGTAAGAACCGCATACTTTGCCGCTCAAAGTGCGAGAAGTTTCGGGCGTGGAGGTTTTGGTTACTTTGGTCGAGACTGTCCAAAATCAGATAAGGCATACAAGTCAAAAGTAGATACTAAAAATAACAGTTCGCGTGGAAGAGTTTTTCGTGGATCTGGGCGTGCTATCGGGTCATTGAAGAAAAGGTCAGATAATGCGAATGACTCTAGAGGTGGAAAAAAGGGTCGATTTAAGAAGAGAATAGGCAAAGCAGATAACAGGTATTCTAAGTCCAAAGTCCATACAAAAATCAGTAAGGAAGACTCAAGCAAAACCTCAGGAACCGATAATAAAGAAAAAGGTGAGTCCATTGAGAACTGTTCAGAAGAATACATAGAAGTGAATGATGAACCATGTGTAGGTCAGGCAATCCATGTGGAAGTAAATCTCCATAAAAATGAGTTTATCACTAAATTTCTAGCAGATTCTGGTGCTACTGAGCACTTAACAAATTCGAAGCTAATATTTAAGTCGATTGACGAGCAAACAAAGGGTTAAATGTGCAAATAAGAATGAAAATGCGGACTTGAAAACGGAAGAAGTAGGTCAGGTAGAAATCGAATTGTTAAATGGAAAGAAATTTGTGATAGACGAGTTTATATTTGCTGATGCTCTTCAAGCTAACTTACTGTCACGAAGACGTTTCGCAGAAATGGGTCTTGGGATTTATCTGCACGACAAAAGAATAGACATATTTAACCCAGATTCTAATGAATTATTTATCTCTGTATAGAAAACCATATTGGATTAAAGATTTGGAAATAAATAAGTATAGTCAGGTCAGTAAACAATTCCAGAACAATACACCTAGACGAGTTATAGCCAATATGGTTGGAGGTGAGACTGAGATAAGAAAATATATAACGCGGAGTGTCACAGCTAAGCTTGATGAAGAAGTTTCGAATAAGGAAATCCCAATTGAGGGTGGCGAGCAAATTGTAGAATCATCAACCAAGGTGATAGAGAGTGAACAATCTGAAGTTGGACGAGATGACAATTTGAGTAGTGTAGAGAACCCTACATCAATTTTAGATTTACTCATACACTCGAATTTTGATTTCTCAATTTGGGATAGGAACATAAATAATGCAGATGAGGTGAGATCTTACGATAGTGACGAGAATTTTGATACGTTTGTAAATGATAAAGATAAACTTCGTAGTAATCCTAATAAAGCATTACTGTGGCACGCTAGGTTTGGTCATGCTTCAATAGCATATCTCAAAGCAATTCAATTAAAATTCCCGGATAACAAAGAATTAAGAGACGTGATTTTTGACGAGTCAATAATGGACTGTGAGGTTTGTTTAGCTTCTAAATTCAACAGATTGCCATTCCCAAAGATAAGAAGTCGAGCAACAGAACTTGTGCAAGTAATACACTCTGACAAAATGGGGTCAATATCTCCAACCACATATCCGAAAGGATACAGGTTTATATCAGTCTTCGTTGGCGATAAATCGAGATTTGCAATGGCATACCCGATGAGAGCGAAGAGTGAAACAGGTCGGTGTTTTGAAATGTTTGTCAGGAGTTGTAGAAACTTGTTGGGATATGATGCGAAGATCTGTTATCTTAGGTTAGATGAAGGGACAGAATTTACCGGAGGACATACAGTTGAGGTGTTGAAAAGATTAGGTGCAGAATTACAACCGGCGAGGCCTGACACTCCGGAACATAATGGCGTCTCGGAAAGATACAACCAGACAATCCAGAAAAAGGACCGTACGTACATGTTTGACGCGAAACTACCAGAAAACATGTGGGTTCTTGCTCTGTCTGTCGCTGTATACGCGTACAATCGAACTCCTCACAAATCTAATGAAATGAAAACTCCATTAGAAGAGTTTGCACCGAAACATAGCTTTGATATTAATCAAATAAAAAGATTTGGCTGTTTGGCGTACATGAAAGTTCAGAGAAAAGTAGGACCTAAATTTAGAGCAATAGGTGTGAGAGGTGTTCTGGTTGGTTACACTCCAACAGGATACATATTGCTGAAACAGGAAGAAGGCAAATTCTATGAAAGTAGACATGTTTGGTTCAATGAGAAAAAGGTTTATGGTGATAAGTACAAGAGAAGTGAGATCAAAGATGTCCCAGAAGTTCAAGAAATGATAAACAAAAAGGATTGGTTTGTAGGTTTTGACAAGGGTTCAAGCGATATTGATGAGAAATTCAAATCGGAGGGAGTAGCGAAGAGAAGAAGGGGTAGGCCGAGAACGGTGACTCCAAGGTCAGAGATAAAAGAGGTCGATGAACCCACAAGTGAAACAGCGCAAGAATCAAACCTTACAAAATTACCAATCGACGCGAGTTTAAGTTCTGAATTATTTTTGGCTTGTTTATCACAGGGTGAGGGTGAGTTAGGTCTGGACAATTCAACTCACGAGGTCTGTCACGCTTTTCTTGCTCATATCAATTCAGATCCAATCAATTTCAAAGATGCCATGCAGGGCGTAGAAAAGAATAAATGGACAGTTGCTGTAGAAGAGGAATTAAATTCGATGAGTAGAAATAATGTATGGAAAATTGTAGACAGACCTGTCTGTAATCAAAATGGTCAGAAAGCTAATATCATTGATTCGAGATGGATATTTAAACGCATGTTAGAAGCGACGAGCAAGACACGTCATAAAGCAAGATTAGTAATTCGAGGTTTTAAAGAACGAAATGTTTAGGAACTAACAAGGAACACTACGCAGGTGTCCCCCTCCAATTTCGATGAAACTTAAATATGTTATAGGGGAACCAACACTAAGGGACACGTATTTTTTTTTAGCTGCCCATATTGGGTTTTAGGAGGTGAAAGTGCTCGCTGAAATTGACCACCTCTCGGGGTCATTTTTCGATTGCCCACATAAGGAAGCTTTTTGAACAACTCTTTCGCAGTTTATCATGAAGGTCAAAAGGAATGATAAAAATGTGAATTAGAACCGTCTCCGGGGGGTGAAATATGGAGGGTAAACTACCCTTGTGGAAATTCATTTTTCTGATAGAAAAAAAACTTTGGATGGAAATGCCATGGGATTGATTCCATTTGAAAAAGTAGAAAAAAATACAGAATACCTGTTTTGATTTTTTTTTAAATCGAAATTTAAAACTTGAAAAAATAGATTTTCCGTGAATTGCGAAATTTCAAACTTTTTCCTGTACAAAACGAAGCTTACGGCTAATGATGAGGAAAACCATTGGGATACGATCCAGGAGTGGCGTCGGCGAGGTTAACTTCCCTTGGGAGGGGGGGAATTTTTTTTAATAAGGGAGAAAAAATATCGATGAGAATTTTACGCAACACATTTCGTTCGAAAGCATGAGACAATTTAAAACACATATTTAGGATTTTTTCAGCAAATTGGAATTTTACGGTAAGAAACATCGATTCTTTAAAAAAACAGAATGATAAGTGAAACAATTGAAATAGTCTTCGGGAGTGAAACTTGAGGGCTTAACAATCCTCATGGTATTTTATCGAATCGATCGGACCAACCTCATTCATTTTCAAAAGAAATCAGTAATGACCATGAATCTAAAAAATTTCACCGAAGGCCAGAGTAGAGATTCCATTAAATAGCTTGCATTTCCAATTTGACAAAATGAGTTATGATGAAATATTTTGAGGAATTCAAATTTTCCTCTATATATGAACGTGGATGTGTGGTACAAAGAAGAGCCGATGATTTTGTANCTTGAGGGCTTAACAATCCTCATGGTATTTTATCGAATCGATCAGACCAACCTCATTTATTTTCAAAAGAAATCAGTAATGACCATGAATCTAAAAAATTTCACCGAAGGCCAGAGTAGAGATTCCATTAAATGGGTTCCATTTTCAATTTGAAAAAATGAGTTATGATGAAATATTTTGATGAATTCAAAGAAGAGCCGATGATTCTGTATAGTAAATAATGGATCGATGATAAAATGTATTTCGGTTGCTCTTATCGCTTCGATGTGATATCGTTTTCAATGAGACATAAATGGCGACATATGAAAATACCATTCTGTTTGATAATGCAGAACCACAACTGAAGAATATTTGGGAGTTGTAAACATATTGATGCAAATGGCTCATTTGTTATCCTGGGGTGAAATTACTTTGATCAATATAACTTATACGATATCAATGTTTATCATTTCTATCCCTCTTGTGAATTACAATCAGTTTATGAACATACATCGAAGAGAAAAGTAGTTTTTCGGTGAGTGTCGTGATCTATACTTGTTCTACCATGAAAGTTAATCCGATCAACGTTATCCGACTTCTGCTAGCAACATTTGAAGTTCTCAATCTTGCTGAAACACCCGTGAACAACGATGAACGTGAATTAGCAGACACGTTCGAAAAGATATTGATTGAATCAATGGAGGAATATAATGGAGTTGAAATGATCGAAGAAACATCCCTGGATTTTCAAGAGCCTTATAAAGATATCGAAATGATAGCGATCGAGGATAAAGAATTTCAACCACATACAGAAGAATCATCTGACAGTTGTTCGGAGGATGAGGAACCTGTACTTTTCAAATATAAAAAGAATGCCGTTGACTTCTGGAGAAGTGGAAAAAAGAAGAAGAATCTCTCTATAGAAACTGTTTCCCATCGATTCAGGAAGGTGAAATCGCATAGACAGTTACGACGCTGGGCGAATCAAATCAATAAAGGAGGCACATACATGGAGAAGTTGAAACGCATTTCGGAGTACACATTAAAGAATATGAAAAATGCTATTGATGCAGGTTTGATCGTCCATGATACTGACCTCCGAAGGTGGGCCCTGCAAGCCCGGAAGGAAATCGGCTTCGAAGACGTTCGTTTTACAGCTTCGTCCAGGTGGTTGCACTATTTCAAACGAGCACGCGGCATAACATCCCAGAAGATTAACAAATTCATCACCAGAAAAACGTTAGAGACTCGGGAAGAGTTACAAAAAGAAGCGGACGAATTTCTCCTGAAAGTTTGGTCTTATTGGGATACGTATGGCCCAGAAAACATTTATAATACTGATCAAAGAGGTTTCCAATTGGAAGGTACTAAACAAGTAGCGTGCATCGTACAATCGATAACTTCAGCGACACATAGTTATACAGTACAACCTCTGATTTCTGCTGATGGAAAATTACTTTCACCTCTCTTCCTGGTTTTGAATGAACCTTGTAACGTGACATTTTCGTATGGGGGTCAAAAATGTCTATTATCTTCGCCTTTCTTCTCCTTCATCTAGTTAAACTCAAAATGCAAAAAAAAAATCCATGGGCGCCAGGTAATTCTTAACCGGAATTACCAAACCGGAGGAACCCAGAAAATCAACTCTACTAAGTCGAAAAACTAAAACGTACAAAAAAAAGGAGGAAACTAGATTTTTGGGGAAAGGTCACGATCCCTGGTTCGCTCAGTGTGCTAGGTTGTGGAGAGAGGGGTTAAATTTCAGGTGGAGACGGGTATTGGGTGGTCAAAACTGCAAAAAAAGAGAAGAAATCGGCATTGTCCTTACTTATTTCAGTATTGAAATTAGTCAAAATTAAGAATTTACATTTGTACATAGTGGATTTACCACAAAAAAAAGAAAAGATTGATAATAATAAGCAGCAATTTTCTAACGAATGCAATATAATGAATCGACTCGAACTAGCTGATTCTGACAAGAATACATTATTGATTAATTCGGTTTCAAAATGAGGTCATAAATTCCTCAAGGATAATATAATAGTATTTACTAATCCCGAAATACTCGAGAATTTCGAGAACTGAGGGGGAAAGGTATACGGATTCCCCGTGAGAGTGAGAAAGCGAGGCAATAAACCCACCAGTGCACATATAATGTACGGCGAGAGGAAGCAAAAATTCCCCAAAACTAAACTCGTCGTGACGAAAAATCGGCAGAGTAAAATCTGAAAAACCCAGAGCCCCTGTGCTCGGGAAAGTCTAGAGAAGCCAATGAAACCAAAATCGAAATTTTGGGATCGTTGGGAGCCACTCCAGAATGAGTTGTATCCGGAGGGATATTTAAACGGAGGAACGCTTACGGGAAGCGATAGCCACCACTGGTAGCAGCGTTAGGGGGGTTATCGCGAGGGGGAAAACTCTACGCAATGTGTACGTAGGGAAAAATAGGAATGCTCCTCGCTATAGGAGCAAGGGAGAAGAAAATACGATTTCGACTGGGAAACGACACAGGAACTTCATTACTAAATAGGCACACTCACTGAACCCGTAAATCATCTTAACGGTGATTAATGATCCCCTCCGGAGGGGTTTTTCTCCGATAGATTCTCAAGAAAGATCTTTAAGAAAACATACTAAGGAGATGCACAGTGTGATCGGAGCCGGGTTTGAGCCAGAAATAACCCCAAAAAGGGGAGAAATCCCCTTGAATAACCCACCAAAAATCACGAAAACCACCCAATCCTGAGTAAAAAGGGGGGAATCGGCACCTCACAATTTGGATTAAACGTCCCAATCACCGTTTTAACGGAATAAAATGCGACGTACAGGGCTGAAGACCCCGTAGTCGAATAACTAAAAGCCGAAACGAATTCTGAAAAATAAATAAACCGAACTAAAAACTCACTTTGGGTTTCTCACCCCTCTTTGGGGTATTCTTCGCCATCGTGTAGATAATATGAAGTATAGGCACTATAATCCTAAGATAGGCACTGTACTGGCACTAGTTCCGGTGAGGTCAAGGGCCAACGCCGAACTACCGAACTCACGAGCGTCTCGAGACATCTCAGAGCGCGGAATTCACCGCTCAATCACCCGAATTGTGATTGGTGCGGACACGCCCCGCGAAGGTGCGAATCTAACCACAATTAATCGCGACTCTCACGACCTGGCGCGATTATTCAAATCTCACCTAACTCTTCTCTAATCACCTAACACAAAACTAGTTCCTTTTTATTAATTATTACGCGAGACTAGGCCGAACTGATTATCGTTCGGATAATTACGAAGGGTCTTTGGCGCTTCCCACGGATCGGATCTCTGGGATTTTCGGGGTTAAAAGACAAGTTACCGGCACTTGTTATGACTTCACTACTAATTCCTGCTCAACTCGTTTCTCTCATCAAAAACCCAAAGGCAACCTGGCGATTCGTTGGAGATGATGGTTGCACTCGCTCCGAGCGACCTTCCACCCAAAACAAAAACGTAACCAATTAACCCCTGAAAATCCAACGAAATTGGAGCGCCGGCATTTCAGCCGGACCTATTCGATTACCCGCAAGATTAACAATAGGGTGAACCCCATAAAAAGAACCGGATGACTCTATAATTTTGGCCCTATATAGTTGTCGGATGATTCTATAGTTATCGGTTCCGTTTATTAGTAAAGATTAGTAATTACGCGTCTTTGAGGGCCCAGAAAAATTATCGTGAAGAAGGGCCAAAATTATAGAGTCATCCGGTTCTTTTTATGGGGTTCACCCTATTGTTAATCTTGCGGGTAATCGAATAGGTCCGGCTGAAATGCCGGCGCTCCAATTTCGTTGGATTTTCAGGGGTTAATTGGTTACGTTTTTGTTTTGGGTGGAAGGTCGTTCGGAGCGAGTGGGTTCGCTGTTTCTGGAACTTTCGGTCCAATATTGGAGCAAAATCTCTTCAAACCTGCGAATGTGATCATCACCGCTTCAAAATCGGGAAAACTCACTTCACGTATGACAATATTTAAGACCTAACAAACATGACATGTTCTATACAATAATTAGGATTATCATCTAGTAGTACTTGATTTTTCAGAGCATTTCAAAATCTGGTTGAAGGAAGTCTTTTTCCCAAACGTGGGTCCTAGAAGTCTACTGTTAATCGATTCCTGAAGCAAACACTGTCCTCAAGTCGTGAAAGAAATTACTCCTCCGGATAAAGAATTATTATTTATGTTGATACCAAAGGGGACTACTGGAAAAATTCAACCCCTCGACGTATATGGTTTTAGGATATGGAAGAATTATGTTCGTCATTTTTCGGATAGTGTCGTCCTAATGGACTATGATATTAATTTACATTTGCGGAACAATATCATAAAGTTACAGTCTTTAGTCCATAATCAATTATCATCACCAAGGTATCAAAATTTATTTCGTTATGCTTGGTTTCAGAGTGGTTACATTTCTAAAAAACCAGATGAATTCGAAAATCCTGTCGATTTTGCATTCGGGCAATCATCTCATCCGCACTATGATAGTGAAGGCTGTTCCAATATTGCAGTAGTCAGATGTTCATGGTGCAAAAAATCGCTTTGTTTGCTGCATTTTTTTGAAGAATAGACTGATCCCAACAGAAAGTATGCTGATTGAGAACATAATACTAGAAGGAATAAATGGTCTGAGATTCTATAATAATATCCATGTATATTCTGAATTTCATCATTTGGGAATTACTACCATCATTGTTTCCTTTCCATATCGGATCTTCATTCAATCCTTAACATTTAGTTCTGGCTATGGTACTGTAATACGTGTAGACGGATAATTAAAAAGTTGTAATTTATATATAACTAGCAATGGACATTTTCATGGGTTCAAATTTCGATATTTCTTACTATTCTTTACTCTTTCAAATCAATTCTGTTCACTAATATAATTAAAAGTAACTCCCAGAAAGGTTATTTAGTCTCAAAGTGTTACTTTCAGAGACTCATCACTCATCTTTTTTATGTACCAAAAAATCGAAGACTTGTATATAATAAAAAAAAAGTACTTTACTTTCAATTTTAATTTGGGGAAAAGAATCGCAGGATGTGCTTTGAATTGTCTCATGCTTTTGAACGAAATGTGTTTCGTAAAATTCTGATCGATATTTTTTCTCCCTTATTTTAAAAAATTCCCCCCCCCCCGGCAAAGGGTAGTTAACCTCCCAACATCACTCCTGGATCCTGTCCCAATGGTTTCCCTCATCATTAGCCGTAAGCTTCGTTTTGTACAGGAAAAAGTTTGAAATGTCGCAATTCACGAAAAATTTATTTTTTAAGTTTTAAATATCGATTAAGAAAAAAACAAAACAGGTATTCTGTATTTTTTCTACTTTTTCAAATGGAATTTATCCCATGAGATTTGCATCAAAAGTTTTTTTTTTATGAGAAAAATGAATTTTCACAAGGGTAGTTTACCCTCCATATTTCACCCCCCGGAGACGGTTCTAATTCACATTTTCATCATTCCTTGTGACCTTCATGATAAAAAGCTTCTTTATGTGTGCAATCGAAAAATGACGCCGAGAGAGCACTTTCACCTCCTAAAATCCAATATAGGCAGCTAAAAAAAATACGTGTCCATTAGTTTTGGGTCCCCTATAACATATTCAAGTTTCATCGAAATCGGAGGGGGACACCTGCGGAGTGTTCCTTGCAAGAGAAACTTATGCTCCAGTATCCAGAATGCACTTGGTCAGGGCAGTATTTGCTATTATCAATAAATATAACTTAGATACATGTCAATTGGACGTTAAAACGGCGTTTTTGAATGGTGAGATTAACGAGGCAATTTACATGGAAATCTCTGAACGGACTCCACATTCTGATCTGGAAAGAGAAACTAAAGTTTGTAAGCTGGAGAAGTCTCTCTATGGACTTCAAATTAGTCCCAAGCGATGGAACAAGAAATTCACTGAAGTAGCCTTTGTTGTAGGACTTGTAAATTCTGATCTAGAGCCTTGCTTATTTACTTGGAGTCATGAGGGTGAATTCTTAATCTTATTGTTACATGTAGATGATATTATTATGGCGAGTAATGACAAATTTAAGCCGGATGAGGTTAAATCACCACTGAGTTCTGAATTTGAAATGACTGTTCTAGGTGAGCCAAAAGAATTTCTAAATATCTCAATAAAACGTGATCGAGAGAATAGAGTATTAAAATTGAGTCAGGAAAGATACGTTCAGAAATTATTGATTAAATACGGGTTTGAAAATTCACATACTCAAAGAACTCCAATGTTAACTACACAGGCATCTAATCATGAGTGCAAACTGAGAGAATCGGACGTTGCGGGTGAGATCTATGTTATGACAGATGAAAGAATGAATTGTCCATACCGAGAAGTAGTAGATAGCTTACTATATCTAGCAGGGACGACTAGACCAGACATTTCCTACGCGGNCTAAATATCTCAATAAAACGTGATCGAGAGAATAGAGTATTAAAATTGAGTCAGGAAAGATACGTTCAGAAATTATTGATTAAATACGGGTTTGAAAATTCACATACTCAAAGAACTCCAATGTTAACTACACAGGCATCTAATCATGAGTGCAAACTGAGAGAATCGGACGTTGCGGGTGAGATCTATGTTATGACAGATGAAAGAATGAATTGTCCATACCGAGAAGTAGTAGATAGCTTACTATATCTAGCAGGGACGACTAGACCAGACATTTCCTACGCGGTCAATGTGTTGAGCAGACACCAGGTGAGTGCAACTGATGAGGATTGGAAAATGGTGAAGAGAATACTAAGGTATTTGAGAGGTACTACTGCTCTAGGTCTAAGATATGCTGGTGAGACTGATCTCATTGAAGCATATTCAGATGCTAGCTTTGCTGACTGCAAAGGATCACTGACTACGTGTGGTTTTGTAATTAAACTGTTTGGTTATTCAATTATTTGGAGAACTCATAAACAGTTTTATGTAGCCCTATCTACGTGTCAAGCAGAATATGTTGCGATGAGCGAAGCGAGTCAAGAGATGATGTCTATTTTCAATTCTCTGAAATTAATATTTCCACCCCAGTTGCCTATGACATTGTGGTGCGATAATAAGGCACCGACGAGTAGTGCAGAAGTAAGTGGGGGAAATAAATTAAGACATTTTGTAGATGTCAAAGCCCATCACATTAAAGAATGTGTGAAACTCGATCTGATCCAAGTAAACTGGATCAGTTCCAGAGATCAATTAGCTGACGTGTTTACCAAACCTCTGACGTTTGAACTACACAACCGCCAAGTTGACAAAATAATGAATGTAAATATCTAATTATTGTCTTACTGTCTGTTCAGTGAAAAAGAGTACGTAAACTTGATGATGGCCTTATATGGAGGAGGACTCAGAAGCAGTCGGGAGGGAGTATTGGAATATGGCTCCAGCTCCTGGTCCTAATACAACATTATCTATAGTATAAGACATATCTGTGTAAACTAACAGGGGAACGAGATCGTGCGCATGCGCAGATCTCGTCCCAGGCCGGTTGCGGCGTGTGTGCGATACATTCCTGTACGAGACGTGTTGAACGCTAGACGCGAGACGAGTGACGTGCTCTATTGAATACATCTTGACGAGTTAATACAGTGTGTTAATTTATTGTGTCCCAATCCCGCATAATCTATCAATTTCTATGTATTTTTCAAAAACTTCGATTTCCACAGTAGGAATCAAACAAAACTTTTTCTTGGCCCAGTTTTTTTACAAAAACATTTGTTTTTGTATTTTTAGAATCTTTCAAACCAGTAAGATTATTGTGAAAGCGTTTGGGATTAATTAAGTTAATATCAGCAGCTCTGTCAATGATCATGAAACAAGTGTAATCGTTAATTTTTCCATTGAACTCTAAATTTGGAATGGGTTTTTCAATTCAATTGGTAATCTGAAAGCATCGAGAAGAAATAGTATTTGGTTGAGTCCATTCGTCCCCCAATGAATTGACTTCATTGAGTTTTCCGAATTGGTGTTAGTGTTGGCAGATCTGTTTTTGTTTGAATGTTTATGAGAATTTGGAAATTTTGGTTTGAAAATCCCACTGCCATTGTTAAAATTGCGATAAGAATGGTAGTTATGGCGATTTCGGGTGAATTGTTAGGAGGAATTCTTGTGTGAAGTGCTTGGGACGTTTGGATCAAAGTTATTGTCGAATTTTATGCATTTATTAGCGTAATGGCCAAAACTTGCGCATTGAAAACATTGAATTATCGACTCTGAATAGGAAGATTCATTTTGTCTGACGCGATTTGATGAGAAATCGCGATAATCATTCTGTAATTGAGTATTTGATGGATTTTGAGTTTGACGTTTCTTAATTATGAAATCGGAGATCGAACTCAGTGGAGTTGCCCGCTCCACTGCACGTTGGAAATTTTCAATGTCTTCGGACTCCAATGAAAATTCCAATCGTGGATTGTTTATTCCATCAGTAAATGCTCGACATACAGCACGATCTCGTTCTTATTCAGAAGAACTTGATTAGGCCAGACGGCTGATTCGGTCAATTTTTTCTGAGTAATCTACGTAACTCTCGCCTTTTTTCTGTTTTCACGACTCTAATTCATTATAATACATTTGTGAAAGATGTTTGTCATGAAATTTGGCAGCTAATATTTGTGAACTATTTTTGTAATCTGATTTATCGTTATTTGAAATTTTGCTCAAAATCAATCGAGCTTTTCCACGGAGACGTGTTAACAATTGAGACAAACAATTGATATTTGGTCTCTTCTCACCACCGGTTATGAAACAGTAATTTCGAATTGGAGGTGGTAGTGAGACCAAAGTTCTGAGCCATCGTAAGTGTCAGGTTTAATTTGAGAGTTTATGCTGTGATCAGATGAATAAAAAAAAATTAGGGTTGGCAGAAACATTAGCGTTAGCATTAGTGTAAGCATTAGAAGCAAAGTAATTTTTGGAGTTATCTTTTGGATCCCTCTGTAGAGGACATGGAGGCACTTGGGTCCATGGGCCTGATTGAAATACGTCCGGAAGTACTGGAGGAGGTTGATGAAAATTGCAAGGTCTTGGGACAGGTTCCGGTACATTTGGGTACGTTGGGTGTCTTGAAGTACGCTTGAAGATACTGAAGACAGTTGTGGTGCGTTTGGAGCGTCTAGATTCTCTGGAGGCAGTTGTTGAAGATTTCGAAGAACTTTTGCAATGCTTGGAGTGACTCGGTTCTTCGAACGACGTTGTCGGAGATTCTGAGGAACTTTTGGAGGGTTTGGAGGGACTGGATTCCTTGAAGGTTGTTGTTGAAGGTTTTGAGGGACTTCCGGAGGGTTTAGAATAATTGGATTCCCTGGATGTCGTTGCTAGAAGTTGTGATGAATCTGTGGTGGGTTTGGAGCAACTGGATTCACTGAAAGCTGTTGTTGAAGGTTCTGAGGGATTCCTGATGGGTTTGGGACAAATGGGTCCTCTGGCGATTGTTGTTGGAGGTTCGAAGGAGCTTAAGGAATGTTGGGGGCAACTGGGTTTGCGGAAACATTCCTTGAAACATTAAAAATGTCGTTTCGGGTATTTCGATGTTCCTCTTCTCTCTCCAAACGGATGGACTCTCTGATATTAGTGACGATATCATTTAATTGGCCGCGAAATTCATTTCGGAGACGATTTTCTAATTCTTTCCATGAATGATTTTATTCCTGAGGTTTTTCATCCGATGCTAAGTGTAGGCGGAAACCGGAAGCAAAGGGACCGGGACGTTCCTCCGAATTTCCTCGTCTTCTTCTGCCTCTCCCCGTCATTATTAAAAATCAAAGTCACTCACCAGTCAATTCAAATGTTAATTTTCCATAGTCTTAATTAAATTGAAACCATCTAGGAGTCCGGAGGCAGAAAATCCCACTGGAGAGTCAGTCACTTCCCCATCGGTACTGACGGAAGATTGGACAGATCCACACTCCAATGTTCCCCACTTTTTTATTTTTAATCCTTTCCGCACGTGAATTTCACTTAAACCACTTCTGACACCAATGTTGTATTCAATGAAGAAAGACTCGAAATTATTATTAAATTGGTTACGGACGTTTATTAATGTAGATAAACAGATCTCCCAAGAGAATCAGAATGAATGTTTCCACAAAGACGGTCGTTACCAAGGGGCCTCCTACAGTTAATTGACAATTGAATTAGGATTCGAAGGGAGACACGTAACAATATGTTATAGATAACTAAAAACTAAGAGATACGTATTTTTTTAACGGCCCGTTTTCGGTTTTAGGGGGTGAAACCGCCCTTTAAAGTTGACCATCTCTGGGAGTGGTTTTCCAATTGGACATTTAGGGGATATACTAACCACATGAAAATTTTTTTTCTGATAAAAATAATACTATTCCTCGAAATGTGATGGAATTTTTTGAATTGGAAAGAGCATACGAAAATACGAAATACGTTTTTTCAACGTTTTCCTTTTTTCGAAATTGCGACGTAAAAAATTGATTTTCTGTAATTTGGGTATTTGATTTTTTTGCTGTATAAAATAAAGCTTATGGTAAATGATAAGAAGAACGAATGAAATCGTTTGCAGGTGGTAAAACTGGAGGAGAAAACTACCCCCGCGAGGAGTCACTTTTTTGATAAAGAAAAAATATTGCTCCAAATTTGATAGAATTCTACCTACTTGAAAGTTCATGAGAAAATACGTAGTAACCTCTTCGCATATTTTTTGGAATAAAAATTTCTGAATTACGATATTTTGGTTATCAATCCGCCTTGTCATAGCCTTCCTTATTATAGCCTTCCCTACATGGTGAGGATTCAATGGAAACTAGATATTGAAATACAATAATGGGTATAACAATTACTGGATGATGATATTCCAAATGGACATGAGCATTATTACTGGAAATTAGATCATTCATTTCTCAACCAACTATTCTTTAGTTATGAGTTTTATTTTCATTACAGTCAATACGCAAAATAGATAATATCAAGGATCGTAATTCGTACAAAAATGGTATTGATCAAAAAAATGATAAACAAAGTGATTTTTTACACCATGAACATCTCAGCGTTCAATATCACAGTGTAGATGAGAGGATTGCCCAAATGCAAAATCAATAGGATTTTCAAATTCATCTGGTTTCTTAACACTCTGGAACCAAGCATAACGAAATATATTTTGATATTTTGGTAAAAATAACTGATTATGAACTAAAGATTGTAACTATATTATATTATTCCTCGAATGTAAATTAATGTCATAGTCAAGATTAGTAACCGTATCCGAAAAATGACGGAAATATAATAATTTTCCCATATTCTAAAACCATACACATCAAGAGGTTGAATCTTCCCAGTGGTACCCTTCGGTATCAATTATAACGTGATATTTTTGATATTTCGACCGTTCGGCGGTTCTTTGGGAAATTCCAGATGAGAGGTCACTTCATTGGCGAGGCGAGAGTCATTTTATTATTTTTGGACCCCTTTTCTAATTATTTTTGTTTTGTATAGAATCGTTGTCTCACCGCTTATCGGATTACATCGAGGGATGGAGCCTGAATCGACGTGGGATTTTGGAGTTGTCTCCGGATCTTGGACGTTTTGTAATGTCAAATATTGGGATTCAACCTTTTGAATGGTCCCGCATAGAAGAAGGTTCATCTGAAAGTCCGAGTGGCGGCGCCAGATTTGGAGTCAAGTAATTGGAGACTCAGACAACGAACTATACATCGAAGAGGACCAACCTGGATTGACTTTAGACTTCCGGAGAAATATCTATTGTCAGAATATTTATTAATTTAATATTTTTGAGAAAATATTTGCTTGCATTCGAAACTGTCTTATTATCGCACATTGGTATTGTGGACGTATTTTGACTTTTGTCTTTTCGTTGGCTCTGGTTGGAGAACGACTTCACCGTCCAATCACAGCAGAGCTATCGTCATAGCGGACTAATCACGACATAGAGTGATTGGGGGAACTTTGGTGCGTGGGTAAGTTGTGCCGACAACGACACTTCTCGTTTGGACGTCCAGGGGACCGCTGTGTGGAATTATCGGTCCCATATTCAGAAATTTTTGTAACATTACTCTGTGGAGAATTTAGATATCGGGTGACTGGTGGATAGATTTCGGAATTTGTGTTAATGTCTTATAAGCAGCAAGAATTAAATTTTTCTCGTTTGTCGGACGCTTGGTTCCGTGGCGATTGACGCCATTAGTTATCTTCGAATTTTCCGTTTGGATTCTTACCCCTTGTTCGGCAGAATTAATTTTGGGTTCGATTTTGTTTCAGTAATTTATTCGGTTAATTTTTCAGATTTTAGATTCTTCTAGTTAAATTCAGTGATTCTAATTCTGTTGCTTGTTCACTCTCGTTTCGCCAAAATCGCCGTGAATTTATTATCGATTTTTCTGTTGTAACGGCGATTGAACTCTCGAGGTCAGTCATATTTCCACTTGAGGTTTCAATTTTGTTTTCTTTTCGTGGCCTCCGAAACCAAACAACATCGCGTATATTAGGTATATGATTAAATCGGAGACCGTTAATATCTCGAATTGAAAGGTATTGTTGGAAGGATTCTAGCGTCATTTGTCGACGCTCGAGTTTTCGTCTTGTTGCCAGGTGATCCGTTCAGTTGGTTACCGGTAGTTTTGTTTACGTTCATTCTCGAGGCTATCCCCCTCTTAATAGCATATGTTCGTTACATCTTATTCTCGCCGCTTCTGGTGGACGCGCTCGTTCTCGCGGTAATAGTAGATTCCTGTGCCAAGATTATCTGACTCTCGGGTAATTTTGCTAGTTATTTTACCGATTAATTTATTTTTGACTTCGGATTATTTGACTAATTTTGACTTACCATTTTTTGACTAGTATTTTATTATTTGACAAATCGTGATTATGAGATTTGTGTTTTAGAGTCTTAATTCGTTTATTTATTTTATCTGATTTATTTTGTATTTATTAATTGAGTATCGAGCGCCAATTTTATTGAGAATAAGATAGCGTTACGGTTTATTTATTTTTCTTGTATAATTATCTTCACTAAATAATTTTGTTACTGCACAAATTCGATTTTATTTTGATTGTTGGAACCCAGTCATTTCAAAATAATTTTTTAGAGCAGCGTTTTGGAACCCAGCCGCCTCCGCGGATAATATACTGAGCTGTCAGTAACTGTTCCTCTGTTGGTTTATTCTGTGGATTTTGGATTTCGGTTTTTGTGTGTTTTGAGAGAAAACGTACTAGCGCTCAACTTTTGGTTCTAAGAATTGGTCGCCGAGGGCTACGTATTTTCATCTCGTGTCCACAGAAGAGCAAATCACATCACACAACATAGCCAATAATTCTTTATTTCGCGGAGTCGCTTGTTGTACTGCTTGAGGACAGTGCCTACTCCACGAATCTATCAACAGTAAACTATTAAATCCTACGTTTGGGAAAAATACTTGCTTCAACCATGTTTTGAAATGCTCTGAAAATTTGGAAAATTTTTGATAATGGTAATTAGTGTACAGAAAATATCACTGTTCTTATGCGTTAAATGTTATCTCACCTGAAGTAAATTTCCCCAATTTTGAAGCTGTGACGAAAACATTGGATGGTCTAAAAAGATTCTGTCCCACTATTGGGCCAAAAGTTCCAGAAGGTACTTTCAAAACCAGAAAGAGAGGTGATAGTAATTTCCTATCAGTAGAAATTGTGGGTTGTATCGTATAACTATGTGTCGTTGAAATTATCGATTGTACTATACACGCGACTTGTTAAGTACCTTCTTCAGCTAATTTTTGCCCTGAATGAATCTCCAATTGAAAACCACTCTGATCAGAGTTATAGATGTTTTCTGGGCCATAGGTAAGAAAATAAGATTGAACTTTCTGGAGGAATTCGTCGGATTGTTTTTGTAAAGCTTCTCGATTCTCCAATGTTTTCCGCGTAACGAATTTGTTAATCTTCCGGGATGTAATACGGTGGGCCTTTTTAAAATGGTGCAGCCACCATGGTGAAGCCGTAAAATAAGCGTCTCCGAATTCAATTTGTTTCTGTGCTTGCAGAGCCCACCTCCATAAGTCAATATCGTGAACGATCAATCCCGCATCAAGAGCATTTCTCATATTTTTCAATGTGTTTTCCGAAATATTTACGTTTCAATTTCTCCATATAGGTTCCACTTTTTTAAATCGATGTGCAACATTTTTTACACAGAGTTTTTCTTTCTTTTCAACTCCAGTATTCAACCGCTCTCGGTTTATACTCGAAATCTATGGGTTCCTCATCTTCCGAGCAACTTTCAGAAGATTCTTTAGTACATGGTTGAAATTCTATATCTTCAATCGCCATCATTTCTACATCTTTATAGGGTTCTCGAAAATCCAGAGATGTTTCTTCAATCATTTAAACACCATTGTATCCCTCCGTGGATTGAATTAATATCTTTTGGAACGTATCGGCCAATTCGCGTTCGTCATTGTTTACAGGAGTTTCAGTAAGATTAAGAACTTCAAATGTTGTCATTAAAAGTCTGATGACGTTGATTGGTTTGTTTTCATCGTGAAACGGGCACAAAAACACGATACCCACCGAGAGAATGTTTTCGTTGATGGATTTTTATAGACTGATTATGATTGTATGACTAATGAGAACGAAACACACCAATCTTTTAAGCCGTGTATATTCATCATTATGATGTTATTTTTAAACGACTCCCAGAAACCCCTATGTCATCCTTGATGTTTCCTTATCAGAAAACTAACAAGAGAAGTGAGAGTCGTCATTGAAATATTATCAAACACAATATCGATTTTAGATATTTTCAGGAGAGATTCAAGAACAATACTGCGTGTTTCTTCATGCTCTCTCAAGTCGAAATCAATCCTCAAAATCCTGAGCAATAGTTTTTCTTCATTAGAAAAATGACTCCTCGCGGGGGTAGTTTTCTCCCCCAGTTTCACCACCCGGAGACAATTTCATTCGTTTTCTTATCATTCCCCACAAGCTTTATTTTATACAGCAAAACAAAAATTTAAATACCCAAATTACAGAAAATCAATTTTTTCCGTCGCCATTTCGAAAAAAGGAAAACGTTGAAAAAACGTATTTCCTGCTTTCGTATGTTCTTTCAAATTCAAAAAATTCCATCAAAATTCGAGAAATAGTTTTTTTTTATCAGAAAAAAACTCTTCACACCCTAAATTTCACCCCCTGGGAATGGTTTCGATCCTCATTTTCATCATTTCTCGTGAGCTTTCATCCTATGAAAAACTAACAAAAAAAAAAAAAAAAAAAAAATTCTAAGAGAATTAGAATTTTAGAGAGAAAAAATTTCCGCTTCACCCAGCCGGGAATCGAACCCGGGTCTCCCAGATACGCGCCGGGCACTCTTACCGACTAAGCTACCGGGAACCACAGAAATTCACTCTCAAATTCACCTCAAACACCGCCTAACCTCCTTTAGGCATTAAAGAATTCTAAGAGAATTAGAATTTAGAGAGAAAAAATTTCCGCTTCACCCAGCCGGGAATCGAACCCGGGTCTCCCAGATACGCGCCGGGCACTCTTACCGACTCCGGAACATTCGTTTAAACACTCTGCTTATATGTACAATTGGAACATCACTTCCAGAGGTGGCCAAATTTAGAGATCGATTCCACCCCTTAAAACCGAAAACAGGCCCATAAAAAAAATAGGTATTTCTAGTTTTTAGTCCTCTATAACATAATTAAACTTCATCAAAATCGGAGGCGGACACCTACCTAGTGTTCCTTGTCAGTCTAGGAAAGTCAATGCAATTCATTCGTGCATCATCCATTCATAGGTACATCGTTAATTATATTCGATACAGGTAGGTGTCCATGCTCAAATTTCCCGTATCGTCGAAAGTAATTGACCAGAACGATTTTATTTCAACTGTTTCTTTATTCGTAGAAATCAATATGGGACATTCCATATCAACTCAGCCACACCGGTTTTTTTTTTGTCTGGGAAAAATCATTGAGTAGGTGCATTTTGAACTACTACATATAGACAGTGATCATGCAAAATTTCATTGCCCTGCCACTTTTTGTTTCTAAGATAATCATTATGAAACTTGAAATTTTCAAAAAATCATTACTTCTGAATGTAGCATCCGATTTTGAGAAATAAAAAAAGAAAATTGTCGTTTTCTATCGTACTTCAAGATAAAAAATGCTTCAGAGCCGTCAAGAAGCTCCTATGCCGGTTTTTGGAGAATTTTTCGCGTTTTCATTTTTTTTCACTCTAGGGCCGCTCGATATTCGATCGAAATATTTTTTTTATGACAGAGGATGTCCTTATATGATATGAAAAAAATAAGCCATAATGGAATAGCGAAGCAATGCACCGGAAAAAAATTTTTTTTTCGAAATTTTTCGCTTCTTCAGTTTTTAGGGGAGATCCATCGGTTTTTTTAAAAGAAATGAGTCTGTCAACCATTATTCTTCGTTCATATATAATGACATAAAACTACACCATCATGTAACGGAGAAAGAGTGCGCCGAAAAAAAAATTTTCGTCGAAATTTTTACTGGAAGGGTAGATAGTTGAATTGAACTTTATCATCATCGGAAGTTTGCTAAATTATGATTAAACAAATGAGAGGAAGAAACAAATGGAATCAATTAATTGATTTATCATCATCAGTCGGTTCCAAGGCTTTAATTCTAGAAAAAAACTTCAATTTCTCGATTGATTTTTCATCACCATACGATTCTGTGTGGGTGGATTACTATCACCTATCTTATTCTATTCTTGCAACGAGGTACGGAATTTGCACGTTGATTATATAGAAATGATCTCTATTCTCGGAATTGATATCTTCGGATTTCATAGAATGTCGCGGAGTGATAGATGTGCGAATCCAAGGCGGGCTCCTGGTGAGAAGGGACACCTCGGTTATAATTTACGTCCGATTTTCTTGACACTACACGAGAAATTTCAGAGCTCCAACTTATGTCATTCCTCCATCTGTCCCCACGGTTAAATTTGATGCTACACATCTTCAGCATTCGGAAACTCCACCCGATATATCAATGCTCCAAGCCGAAACATGTGACCCAAGTCTGGATGTGATGAAAAATTCTCTGGAAAGATCAGGTCGATCTTTCCATCTTGATGATTCCGGCATATCAATCGACGACCAACCAGACGATGAAGGTAAATTCGACAGTTCTTCCGTGGATTATGATTCGGAAGATGACGAAAGTGACATTGACCGATCTTCATCTAAGCAGTATCGATCTGCGAGAGAAATAGAATTAGAAGAAATGTTGGATGGTTTCAAGCAGAAATTCAAAGTTCTGAAAAACTACCGTGAGCCCCTGCGAATCTTGACGGTTCCTCTACAATCGTGGAGTGCGCAGAAAATTGCTTCTGAATTTGGAACTACTAGATACATGGCGTCAAGAGCGAAAAGATTGAGAAAAATTAAAAGAGTGTTTGCTTCACCAATTACGAAAGCAGGTCATTCACTACCCAGCACAACCGTCGAGAAGGTACACAATTTTTACCTAGAGCACAGTCGGGTCATGCCAGGAATGAAAGATAAAAAAATATCCATCAAGATCAATGGAGAGAAGAAAGTAGGGTAAAAGGGAATGATACTCGAAAATCTAAAAGTCCTTCATCGGAAGTACAAACATGCGAATGAAGATGCTAAGGTCGGTTTCAGTAAGTTTGCCGAGCTGAGACCTAAACAATGTGTAGTGGCAGGAGCAAATGGTACTCACGTGGTGTGTTGTTGAAAGTGGCGCCCTACGCCAGTCTCCTTTTACCGACAGTGTGGGTGACTGTGTCGCCACGACGCCGTTGCGCCTCTCGTAGATATACTCGTACTATGCACCACTTGTGCCTCGACCGTTGTCGCATCACGTTGCTGAATAAAGCTTAATTACTTTTACAGTAATAAATGTGTGTTTAATCGTTATTTCTATCCCTAATAACCCTTCAGGTTATGGGCCGAGCACACTTCCACTGTGCGTGATTAAAATTTATCATAAATTAAAGGATTGAAAGCGATAAATCGGAAACTCCAAAAAGGACGCTATCGGGCGGCCGGGCACGTGTCCGGGTGGATCATACGCGATATAAAGCAATATCCAGAAAGAGGAAAAATCGAGACGGGCTGGGTGAGTGACGGCAAATGGAAAGGAAAAATGAAAAGTACTCAGACAAAATGTAAGTACTGAAAATGCATTAATTAAGTGAAGTGAATTGGTGAGAACGAAAAATAGAAGTGATCAAAATGGCGGCCGGAAATAAATTGTCTACGACGCCGACCTGAAATCGAGATTTTAGACTGAAAAGAATTAATAAAGAAATCCAATTAAATTCACAAAAAATCACTGACAAGCAAAAAATATCTTTTGTCATAAATAAAATCATATTTAAAGAAAAACAAAAGAAGAAAGCCAAGTGACGCTGTGACAATAGTTTCTCGGCAGTGAAGGCGAGCACGGGTTTGAACAGGCTTCAACAAGTAGACGCAACCGGTGGGTT
>NW_021680393.1:281516-289279 GCF_001412515.2 Diachasma alloeum | reverse complement strand
TTTTTTTTGTCTGGGAAAAATCATTGAGTAGGTGCATTTTGAACTACTACATATAGACAGTGATCATGCAAAATTTCATTGCCCTGCCACTTTTTGTTTCTAAGATAATCATTATGAAACTTGAAATTTTCAAAAAATCATTACTTCTGAATGTAGCATCCGATTTTGAGAAATAAAAAAAGAAAATTGTCGTTTTCTATCGTACTTCAAGATAAAAAATGCTTCAGAGCCGTCAAGAAGCTCCTATGCCGGTTTTTGGAGAATTTTTCGCGTTTTCATTTTTTTTCACTCTAGGGCCGCTCGATATTCGATCGAAATATTTTTTTTATGACAGAGGATGTCCTTATATGATATGAAAAAAATAAGCCATAATGGAATAGCGAAGCAATGCACCGGAAAAAAATTTTTTTTTCGAAATTTTTCGCTTCTTCAGTTTTTAGGGGAGATCCATCGGTTTTTTTAAAAGAAATGAGTCTGTCAACCATTATTCTTCGTTCATATATAATGACATAAAACTACACCATCATGTAACGGAGAAAGAGTGCGCCGAAAAAAAAATTTTCGTCGAAATTTTTACTGGAAGGGTAGATAGTTGAATTGAACTTTATCATCATCGGAAGTTTGCTAAATTATGATTAAACAAATGAGAGGAAGAAACAAATGGAATCAATTAATTGATTTATCATCATCAGTCGGTTCCAAGGCTTTAATTCTAGAAAAAAACTTCAATTTCTCGATTGATTTTTCATCACCATACGATTCTGTGTGGGTGGATTACTATCACCTATCTTATTCTATTCTTGCAACGAGGTACGGAATTTGCACGTTGATTATATAGAAATGATCTCTATTCTCGGAATTGATATCTTCGGATTTCATAGAATGTCGCGGAGTGATAGATGTGCGAATCCAAGGCGGGCTCCTGGTGAGAAGGGACACCTCGGTTATAATTTACGTCCGATTTTCTTGACACTACACGAGAAATTTCAGAGCTCCAACTTATGTCATTCCTCCATCTGTCCCCACGGTTAAATTTGATGCTACACATCTTCAGCATTCGGAAACTCCACCCGATATATCAATGCTCCAAGCCGAAACATGTGACCCAAGTCTGGATGTGATGAAAAATTCTCTGGAAAGATCAGGTCGATCTTTCCATCTTGATGATTCCGGCATATCAATCGACGACCAACCAGACGATGAAGGTAAATTCGACAGTTCTTCCGTGGATTATGATTCGGAAGATGACGAAAGTGACATTGACCGATCTTCATCTAAGCAGTATCGATCTGCGAGAGAAATAGAATTAGAAGAAATGTTGGATGGTTTCAAGCAGAAATTCAAAGTTCTGAAAAACTACCGTGAGCCCCTGCGAATCTTGACGGTTCCTCTACAATCGTGGAGTGCGCAGAAAATTGCTTCTGAATTTGGAACTACTAGATACATGGCGTCAAGAGCGAAAAGATTGAGAAAAATTAAAAGAGTGTTTGCTTCACCAATTACGAAAGCAGGTCATTCACTACCCAGCACAACCGTCGAGAAGGTACACAATTTTTACCTAGAGCACAGTCGGGTCATGCCAGGAATGAAAGATAAAAAAATATCCATCAAGATCAATGGAGAGAAGAAAGTAGGGTAAAAGGGAATGATACTCGAAAATCTAAAAGTCCTTCATCGGAAGTACAAACATGCGAATGAAGATGCTAAGGTCGGTTTCAGTAAGTTTGCCGAGCTGAGACCTAAACAATGTGTAGTGGCAGGAGCAAATGGTACTCACGTGGTGTGTTGTTGAAAGTGGCGCCCTACGCCAGTCTCCTTTTACCGACAGTGTGGGTGACTGTGTCGCCACGACGCCGTTGCGCCTCTCGTAGATATACTCGTACTATGCACCACTTGTGCCTCGACCGTTGTCGCATCACGTTGCTGAATAAAGCTTAATTACTTTTACAGTAATAAATGTGTGTTTAATCGTTATTTCTATCCCTAATAACCCTTCAGGTTATGGGCCGAGCACACTTCCACTGTGCGTGATTAAAATTTATCATAAATTAAAGGATTGAAAGCAATAAATCGGAAACTCCAAAAAGGACGCTATCGGGCGGCCGGGCACGTGTCCGGGTGGATCATACGCGATATAAAGCAATATCCAGAAAGAGGAAAAATCGAGACGGGCTGGGTGAGTGACGGCAAATGGAAAGGAAAAATGAAAAGTACTCAGACAAAATGTAAGTACTGAAAATGCATTAATTAAGTGAAGTGAATTGGTGAGAACGAAAAATAGAAGTGATCAAAATGGCGGCCGGAAATAAATTGTCTACGACGCCGACCTGAAATCGAGATTTTAGACTGAAAAGAATTAATAAAGAAATCCAATTAAATTCACAAAAAATCACTGACAAGCAAAAAATATCTTTTGTCATAAATAAAATCATATTTAAAGAAAAACAAAAGAAGAAAGCCAAGTGACGCTGTGACAATAGTTTCTCGGCAGTGAAGGCGAGCACGGGTTTGAACAGGCTTCAACAAGTAGACGCAACCGGTGGGTTACGCGCGCAACCGGGGTGTGTCTAAGAGAGAGGGACGACTGCAGTCCCACACACATTGCTCGAGTAAGGCGAGAACAACAAGAAATAGAAAGAAAAACGTAAATTACTATGAATATGAAAATTGGTGTGAAAAACAACGATTCTCTCTTTCTCGGCCGCGTTCCGCGTGTGTGCGGGGTCCACCAGCGAAATGTAAAGCAATAAAATAAAATGAATAAACTCTAGTGCAAAATTGAAATTTACAAATTAAGGATGCATCCAAATCAAAACATTTGATTGGTGAGGATATTGAATTTAGAAATATTTAATAGGCGAGAATAACAAATTAAATATTTGATGGGTCGAATCAATGAAATTGAATTTTAAAATTGCTATCTTTAGACAAGGATATTTATAAATAAATAATTACAGCTGATAAAGAACTTCTGTATGAAGTGTGGAGACTCCTAATTAGACAATATCTAATCGAAGGAAACCATGAGGGAGAAGTAGTGTCCCTGGCAATAATAGTCGATAAAGTACGTGTACTTCCAGACGAAGGAACTGGATATTTAACAGGTGAGACATCAGGCATATGTGTAAATGGGCGAGCATACTATACANAAGGATATTTATAAATAAATAATTACAGCTGATAAAGAACTTCTGTATGAAGTGTGGAGACTCCTAATTAGACAATATCTAATCGAAGGAAACCATGAGGGAGAAGTAGTGTCCCTGGCAATAATAGTCGATAAAGTACGTGTACTTCCAGACGAAGGAACTGGATATTTAACAGGTGAGACATCAGGCATATGTGTAAATGGGCGAGCATACTATACACATTAGAAATGCAGAATATTAAGACGTCAAATTGCTTGAGAAAATTAAATCAATCTCTTGCAATCATAAAAGACTTGAGTGTGCTTGGAGGAGGTCTTATGTTTAGATTTTCTGAAGAGCACACTCATCCTGGATTCGGTTTGTTTATGTTTAGCAAGTCGAGTCTGGAATTTCGGACCTGAATACAAAAACTGTAACAAGATACAATAATCCTAAATTTTTCGGTCTCGTTAAAATTAGATAAAAGAGAATTCATAGGGGATCAATGGAGATGTCTAACTGTGTTAGAAGCTGCATTGTTGGCCGAAAATAAGCCAATGTATCTACCAGGTTACGGTCCGAAGAGTCCAATGTCAACAACAGCTGTAATCGAGTATAGGTCAAGGAACATGAACAAAGACTTGGGAAACACGGTGGCGAGGGCCACAGGCGAGTCCAAGTCAAGCGAATTGACTGGAGGCGAGACGAATGGCGGCGAGATAAGTGCAGGCGGGAAAACTGCAGGTAATATTAATGTTGACAAAACTGACCAAATCAAACTGAAACCCAAGATTACAGCAGATAATAAAGTAAATATTAAATTGAAGTAGTAAATCCTAATCTAGACAATGAATCAGTTGAGCCTAATGGCAACAAGACTGTCAAAACAGTCTCTGTAGACACACAGTTGGCTGAGTTGAAGAGCATGGTGGAAAAGCTATGTAGCTCAAATATAACTTCAACAAAAGCACTGTATGAAGGTCCAACAGAGAATAGAAACCAGTTGAGACTGAATGCTGAGGCGAGAGCACAAGACAAAAGGGAAGTACAGGAGCTCTTAAGCGCCTTGGACAAAAAGCACAATGACAAAAATGGAGGAGTGATATCGGATAAGCATACAAATCTAGAAAGTAAAATCATTTCAATGGTCAATAAACAGATCAATGAAATTAATCAGGCAAAGTCAAGTCAAGTAAACAACCTAAATTCTTTGAGTCAATTAGCTGGCGAGGTAACCAATAAGTTACAAATTGAATTGCTTCACAAGGGAATGAGTTTCAAAAGAGATTACAAAATGGACAGTAAAATAAAGTATGAACATTTCTATGATTATTTCACGTCAGAAATTAAAACAAATAAACTTTTACACATCATTGACGATAGCATTCTGGTTACTGTGGACGAGGAAACTCTTGCAGAACAGAAGCACAAAGTTANATTAAAACAAATAAACTTTTACACATCATTGACGATAGCATTCTGGTACCTGTGGACGAGGAAGCTCTTGCAGAACAGAAGCACAAAGTTAGAGAAATTCTGATCAATCATTTGGACAGAAGTTATCACCCTAAAATTGTCAAATTACAAGATCCAAAAGAAAAAATATTGAAGAAACTTAAAGAATTGAAAATGGCTGAGTTTAATGTAACTTCACACTCGGTGAGACAAGACCTTTATAATATGAGATATAATCCTGCTAAAATGACAGCTGGCGAGTTTAACGATGTTTGATGAAAAAATAGCAACTTATGAAAATGCTCCCGACACCATTCCTCTAAGTGAAAGCGAAAAGAAAGATGCATTCTACAATGCAGTAATAAAAGCTTTTCCCAACATTAAAATTATTGAAAAAGTAACAAGGAAAGCTATAGGTGTGGGCTTGACTTTTGGCGAGTTGAAAATTGCGATATTAGAAGAAGAAGCTACAATGAAAAATGAGCTCTCAGATTCTGATATTAAAACTGCTAATTATGCACAGCACAAGGGGCCAAGGTGTTTTGCGTGTTAGGCATATGGACACAAGGGACCAGACTATCCCAATAAAGGGAAAGGATACTTGTGCTACAAGTGCAATCAGTTTGGGAATGACAAGACGAGGGATTGCCCAAACAGTACTCACAATGACAATGCACCAAGTGGTTCAGGATACTCTAAGCAGACTCCAAGGTACAATTCCAATTCAAAGATTAATTACAGAAACAATTGTCGAGATCAATATAGAAGTAACGATAAAGGAACGAAAATACCAATGAGAGGTGAAACATATGGTCCAAGTAAAAGAGGAAGATTCAATAAGAGTCGGTTCTCTTATAAAAGAAACGAGAACAAACACGGGTTTAAGTCATCTCATCAATCAAACAAGAAATCCAAATCCGACGAACCCAAAGAGAAAAATGACTCCACTCAAGGTAAGGAAAAAGAAAATAATGATCAATCAAGTGCTGAAACATTTTATGCAGATAGTCAACAAACAAATGAAAATAAGTTTCTGACAGACTTTCTGGCAGACTCAGGCNGAAATGCATAATGAAACAGGGAGTGAAAATTTAATAAAAGAGAAAATTATTAATAAAGAAAAGATCACCTATGAACAATCAAATTTTGATTACACCATTTGGGACAGAAAATTGCAAAATATTGATGAATTACCATGGGATGATTCGGTAGAAGTTTTTCCAAAACTTTCAATTGATAAAGATAGCTATTTGAAGAATCAGAATGTCATGTTGTGGCATTGTAGATTTGGACATGCCTCAACGAGTTACCTCAAGGCATTACAAATGAAATTCCCAGATAATAAAGAATTAAATGCAGTAAAATTTGATGATGAATTCATTAGAGATTGTGAGGTGTGCTTAACGTCTAAATTCAATAAATTATCATTCACGTCGGTGCGCAGGCGAGCAACAGCACCATTGCAAATAATTCACTCAGATGTGATGGGACCTATTACTCCAATTTCTCATCCTAAGGGATACAGATTTATTTCTGTGTTCATCGATGACTTCTCAAGATTCGCTATGGCTTATCCAATGAAGGCGAAAAGTGAAACTGGACGTCGTCTTGAGATGTTCATCAGAAGTGCGCGTAATTTACTGAGTTATGACGCGAAAGTGTGTTATCTTAGATCTGATCGGGGAACAGAGTATACAGGCGGGCATACAGTTGAAGTTCTTAAGGGTCTAGGGGCGGAATTACAGTTACCCTCCCCTGATACTCCTGAACACAACGATGTCGCTGAGAGGTTTAATCAAACTATCCAGAAAAAGGTTAGGTGCTATATGTTTGACTCAAGACTGCCAAAGGGCATGTGGGATCTGGGCTTATCAGCTGCAGTTTATGCTTACAATAGGACTCCACATAAATCAAACAATATGATAACTCCTTTAGAAAGATTCGCGCCTAATCACAGCTTTGATATTAATCAAATCAAAAGATTCGGTAGTTTAAGTTATGTAAAAATTGCTAGAAATACTGGTCCAAAGTTTGGACGTCGAGGTGTAGGTATGGTCTTGGTTGGATATACTCCAACAGGGTATCAACTCTTAAAGCCAGAGCTAGGGAAGTATTATGAAAGCAGACATGTTAAATTCAATGAAAAATTAGTATATGGGGATAAATACAAGGGAAACGGTATCAAAGATTTCCCAGACTATGGAGAAATGGAGAATAAAGGTGAATGGTTTGTTGAGTTCGAAAAGAATCGAGGAGAGACCGAGGATTCTTTAAAACCGGAGGGAGAGATAAAACGCAAAAGTGGTAGACCAAGAAAAGAAGTTTCAGAACAAAACACTACCAAGAAAGTGAAAACAGTTGATATAAAGGATAAACTAGTAAATGATAATAGCATTTCAGAGTTGGAAATTGATGAGAACATGAAAGGAAATGTTTTCTTCACTAGTGTTATCAGTAATGTAGGCGAGATAGATTTAGCACAAAAGGAAGATGAAGTGTATCATGCACTTTTAGCAAACATAAATGAAGATCCATCAAATTATCGAGAAGCTATAAACAGTAAAATTAAAGATTCTTGGTTAAATGCGGTTGATGAAGAATTACACTCGTTAGAAAGAAATCAAGTATGGAAAATTGTCAAAAGACCTCTAAGTATGATGAATGGAAAAAGATTAAATGTCATTGATTCAAAATGGGTTTTTAAGTGTAAAAATGAGGCAAATGGAAAAATAAGATTCAAAGCGAGAATAATAATCAGATTTCAAGGATAAGAACATTTATGAATTAAGGGAAACTTATGCTCCAGTAGCTCGTTTACCTCTAGTGAGAATAACTATCGATATAACTATCGATTATAAACAAATATAATCTAGAGGTGTGTCAGTTAGATGTTAAAACTGCTTTCCTCAGTGGGGTAATAGATGAGGAAATTTATATGGAAATTCCAGAAGGAACTAATCTTACTGGCAGAGATAGGCAAGGAAATGTGTGCAAATTGGAGAAAGCACTTTATGGTCTTCGTATCAGTCCCAAACGGTGGAATGTAAAATGCACCGAAGTAGCTTTAAGTATGGGTTTGCAGAACTCGGATTTAGAACCTTGCTTATACACTTGGCGAGATGAAGACAAGTTCTTGCTTTTGCTACTTTATGTAGATGATATGTTATTGGCGAGTAATGC
>NW_021680393.1:255462-281489 GCF_001412515.2 Diachasma alloeum | reverse complement strand
TAACGATAAATTGGCTGAAGTAAAGAGTAACTTATGTAGCGAATTTGAAATGACAGTCCTGGGAGAACCCAAGGAATTCTTGAGCATGACTATTAGGCGGGACAGAGAAACTCAAATTATCAAATTAAATCAGGAAAATTATATTCAAAAGATATTAAGTAGGTTTGGCTTTGATAAAGCATATCCACAACGTGCACCAATGAATACTTCTCAAGTAGCTAATAATGAGAGAAAATTAAAAGAAACAGAATATGATAATGCGACTTTGGAAAGGACAGAAACAAAAGCAAAGATTCCTTATAGAGAGGCTGTAGGTAGTCTTTTGTATTTGGCTGGTGCTACGAGACCAGACATTGCATATGCAGTCAGTGTAATAAGCAGACATCAAGTAAATCCTAAAGAAAGTGATTGGGAAATGGTAAAAAGAATTTTCCGGTATCTGAGAGGTACTACGGGCTTAGGTCTGAGATATTCAGGCGAGACCAATGACATTCAGGGTTATTCTGATGCGAGTTTTTCTGATTGTAAAGATTCAATCACAACTTGTAGTTTTGTGATTAGACTGTTTGGTGATTCGATCACTTGGCGAACTCACAAACAAACTACAGTAGCACTTTCTACGTGTGAAGCTGAGTATGTTGCAATGAGCGAGGCGAGTCGAGAAATGATGTCGTTGCACAACTCTTTAAAACTGATACTGGTTGATCCCCCTGTTCCAATGATCTTAAGGTGTGATAATAAATCTGCTATTGTGAGTGTAGCAACAAATGGAGGAATGAAATTGAGACACATTGTGGAGAACAAATTACATTATGTAAAGGAATGTGTAAAAAGAATTATATAAAAATCATTTGGATTGGCTCAAGGGATTAGCTAGCTGATGTTTTCACCAAACCATTGACGTTTAAAACACACAAGCGTTTGATAGACCTAATAATGAAGGTAAATATTTAAATTATTTTTCTTTCTGTTAGTCTAGGAAATAACTAATTTAGCGAGACCTTCTGGGAGAGATAAAATCGGCGAGATGGAAAAACTAATGAGATTAAGCTGACGAAATTACCTGGCGAGAATACTGAGGCGAAATAAAGTTACCAAATGAGAAACTTTGTGATGAACGAGAATATATTACCAGGAGAGAAGAAGACTGGAGAGGAATTAAGGATACTGTCTATGGCGGGAGGGAGTGTTGAAAGTGGCGCCCTACGCCAGTCTCCTTTTACCGACAGTGTGGCTGACTGTGTCACCACGGCGCCGTTGCGCCTCTCGTAGATATACTCGTACTATGCACCACTTGTGCCTCGACCGTTGTCACATCACGTTGATGAATAAAGCTTAATTACTTTTACGATAATAAAACTGTGTTTAATCGTTATTTCAATCCCTAATAACCCTTCATATGTGTTTCTACGTATCATTAAAATTGCAAATTGATGCTAGACGCAATTAATATTGCGACTCTAACTCAAGATTCCCCCTGTCCAGTCAGAGATTACAAAGATTGTCTAGCAAAATTGATGTATACAAATCCAACCCCGGTCTGTCATGTGGATGAATGTAACGATTGTCCTGGAGTGAAATCATAATCATGTGAACCGAAGAAACTTCTCTCTGATTCTGTCGTGGAAATGGTCGAATTTCGCGTGTGGCAAAGTACTGACAGGTGTACTTTGCAGTCACAGACCCTCCCGATGGATGAATTCATTCATCTTCTAATGGAACCATTGATAGTATTGAAGCCCCATCACTTCATCGCTAAAGAACAATCGGCATCGCTAAAGTACTAGTGCATTGTGATTTTTCGGAAAATTACGCATTTGTGGCTCAAGATGCTGCTCAATCCTTCCACTACAATAATGACCAGTGTACAGTTCACCCCGTTGTTTACTACTATCGCGAAAAAAATGAAATCCAACATCGAAGTTTAGTCGTTTTGTCGGACAGTACGACTGACGATATTGCCGCTGTTTATTTGATACAGAAGATTTTAATACAGCATGTGAAAGACAACTGTGAAAGCGTGGAAAAAATTATCTATGTCACCGATGGAGCTGCACAACATTACAAGAATCGTTTTCAGATCACGAATCTCTTGCATCACAAGACTGATTTTGGCATAGATGCGGAAGCCCATTTTCATGCAACCGCGCACGGTAAAGGAGCTTGTAACGGAGTAGGAGCTGTCTTTAGGAGAGAATCGAGACGTAAGAGCTTGCAAATCGTTCATGGTGAACCAATCCTCACGCCAGATGCTTTGTTTCGATGGTCAAAAGAGAATTTTGAAGGAATTGATGTTTTTTTTTCACCAAGGCAGAACACGAGAATATCAAAACTGAGTTGAGAAAGAGATTTGATAGTGCCAAAGCTATTCCAGCCATTCAAAAACACCATTATTTTATTCCGATACCTTGAGAGCAATTGTTATTTAAACGATATTCGGCTTCGGCTAACGAGGAGGTTTTCCCAAAGCAAAAACGAACAACAACAAAACGAAAAACCCGCAGAAGATAGTAATCATGATGTAAATAATTCATCAGTGCATGTTGGAACTTGTCGTCGAAGAGAGTGGAGAATTTCTCCGTGTTGTAAAAATGTAAAAATGTGAAAATATAAAATGTTGTCGTTATAGAAGAATAAAAATGTTTTTTTCCCATACTTTTTCCTTAGTGGAAAGCACAGTGTGTTGTTGAGAAAAGATTTGTGGTCGTATCAATAGTCTATTCTATCCAGCAGAACAGAAAATATCTTTTGACAAGCCCCTTTTTCGGTAACAATAATGCAACTCTCTTAAACGACAGACAAACGTAGAAATTTCGAAGAAAATTTTTTTAAGGAGCATTCTTTCTCGCGTACATGATGGCGTACTCTTTTGCCATCATACATAAATAAAGAATAATAGTTGACAGACTGATTTCTTTGAGAAAAAAACCGATGGATCTCCCCTAACAACTGAAAAACCCAAAAATTTCGAAAAAAAAAAATTTTTCCGGTGCATTGCTTCGCTCTTCCATTATGGCGTATTTTTTTCGTATCATATAAGGACATCCTCTGTCATAAAAAAAATATTTCCATCGAATATCGAGCGGCCCTAGAGTGAAAAAAAAAAACGCAAAAAGTTCTCGAAAAACCGGTCTAGGAGCTTCTTGATGGTTCTGATGTATTTTTTATCTTGAAGTACGAGAAAAAACGAAAATTTTCATTTTTTATTTATCAAAATGGGATGCTCCATTCAGAAGTAATGATTTTTTGAAAATTTCAAGTTTCCTAATGATTATCTCAGAAACAAAAGGTGACAGGGCAATGAAATTTTGCATGATCACTGGCTATATGTAGTAGTTCAAAATACACCTACTCAATGATTTTCCCCAGACAAAACAAATCCGGTGTAGCTGAGTTGACATGCAATGTCCCATATATGCATCAACGATTCTATTCAACACATCGCATAATACGTTTCGCATTCTTAATTCATTCTCTATCAATATATATTCTCGATAGTCCACTGCAATCGTCTGGTAGTAATGAATTCATAAGATCAATACGTATTGCAAGCCATGACTTGCTATTATATTCATTTCGAAAATTTATTTTCCGTCATTCAATATAATCGGCAATACAACTATTCTATTGCAAAAAAATTTCTCCACACATTGGGCACATTTGGATTTAGAAGTCTCCCCCGTATTCTTCAATTCCGATGCACTTGACCCCAAGTCGAAGAGCCAGCCATGGCAATATTCACGAAATGTACACGCAGGAAATTAAAAACTCCACACTATATATTCATATGTTTTATGGTCGAAATGCTGAAGTTTAAAAACAATTGAATCAATTTCATATGATTTGGGCAACACAAAGGCCGGAGATCAATTGATCAGAACAATAAACAATTGAAACACATAATGTATGCGAAAATGTTCCAGGAGATTGGTGTAAGTTTCATCCTTCCGTGTGGATAAAAATGTCGTATATGTAGTGAATGTAAAGTCATAGAATTGGAAGTGGTTTTAATTGCAAACCCGCGTGCGCAATTAAAATTGATACTCATTCGACTATTGACAACTTGAAAATGAATCATAGCTTTAAATTCTTCCAGGTGCGCAATTAAAATTGATAGTAATTCGACTATTGACAACTTGAAAATGAATCATAGCTTTAAATTCTTCCAGGTGCGCAATTAAAATTGATAGTAATTCGACTATTGACAACTTGAAAATGAATCATAGCTTTAAATTCTTCCAGGTGTAGTATGTATTGCAACTATCAAAAGCATCATGTGGGAAATATGCTCACACACAAATTGATGGTGTAATAATATACAGATATCCTAGAATTTACTTTCTCACGTTTTTTCATCGAGTGAGGGATTTTATGAGAATGCCTTGAATCTGTGTACCATAGGCCAAATACTAAAGCCCAATACCAACATTACATTACGAAGTTCACCAGAAGGTTCTTCTTCATAGGCTTTGTTATGAGAAATTTTTCAGTCAGCATCGACCACAGTAACTGTAAATAATGAAATACTGTGTGTAAATCTAACACCTACCTTTCGCCAAATAATTGCAGGTTTAACACAATTCACATGAATACGTGCAAATAATCCCTGTGAATGGACGCAGCTAATTCTTCAAAATACGCCCTGTGGGAGATGGTACCAAATGTAACGTTACGGAAAACAAAAATACTTACCAATGAGATCAATGCTGTCAATGGTAGGCGGTAAAGTCATATCACCAAAGTGGTGGAAATTGAACACAATTATTTCCATAATTTCACTATTTTCACTGCAGACTTCGGCACATTCATATTTTTTTACATTCACAAATTTGACATCAATGGAAAATCTAATCCAAAAGGAGTGCGATGAAATTCTAAATTGGTCGGACTTCAAAAATTCGAAACAATAATCATACACTCTGTATGACATTCGTTGAATTACAATGTTCGGGCATCACATGTTTATTTCCACCTGCAATGTTTGAATGCGCACAGTAATTTTCGGAACTTATATTTCTTCTACACCACGCGAGTTGATTAATAGTTCATGCTAAAAAATTTTGTGTGTGCATTAATTATCGATGGAACATCCCTAGTGGAAAAACATAAGGTGGAGGCGTAACATGCCTGATTAGAATTTCGGAGCGGACTTGATCAGTTTCTGATCGAGACCTGAACAGAATTTCCACTCGGGTATGAGTTAATTTGAGAGTGAAATTCGTAAGTGTCCTGGTAGCTCAGATGGTAAGAGCACCCGATGCGATATTGGGAGGTCTCCGGTTCGATTCCCGGCTAGGAAGTTGCTAATTTTTTCTCTCAAAAGATTAAATTTAATTAATGTCTCATGATGTGTAGGCGGAGAAACCCTAGTAAAAAAACATAAGGTGGAGGCGTAACATGCCTGATCAGAATTTTGGATCGGACTTGATCAGTTTCTGATCGAGACCTGAACAGAATTTCCACTCGGGATTTTGCCTGTGCATCATTATTATGCCCCAGATTTGATCAATTGCGGTATTGCTGAATATGTGGGCATACAGCATTGTCAGGGTGACACTTGCTAGCATAACTGGATTATGTTAATGAAGTGATGAAATATAAACAACCAATGTATCATTTACGAAAGGGTTGAGTCTATAGAGATCAGACCTCAATTGAACTCCAAAGCGTAGAAAAGTAGTTTGTAATCAGTCAGATGTCACGGTAATTATAATCAAGTAATAAATTCTTATAATGACATGCCGATAAACCATTAGTGGGATTTATCCCTTTAAGACTAGAACCTATTATAATTATAAGTACCCCCCACGCTGGATACGACCCTATCATGTAGTGTACAATTTTTGACCATTCAGTTTTCATAAATCGAAGTGTGAAAGCCAGACCTAGAAGGCTGCCGAAAAAACAGTTTGACAATAAAATATGTTTGTGGACGAGATCAATGTGTACTTCAAATCGTGTGCACTGTGAGGATGGGTGCAACTCGTGTGTGTACATCTGAAATTGTGTACATTTGAACAAACATCCAGAACTTCTCCATCTGGATGACCTCAATATTTTCAACGGAAATATATGGAGAGGATCAATCCAATTTTCGTTTTTCTAGTAAACTGACGAGATTTTACTTCTATATTAACAAACCATAGGCAGACTGATCCTCTGTAGGATCTATCCTAAATATCGAATACATTCTATTTCTAAATAATTCGTCTCCATTCGACAGACATTTTTCTGTGAAAATTGAAGGTCAATTCAAGGTTTAATTATCAGAAGAATTTGAACCACGATTTCTTTCAAAAATTGAACTTCGTTTAGATATAACTGCCTTTACCCTGATCCCGTCACCAGTATACAGTCTCCAGCAAAATCAACACTGTTGACATCACTCTTCGAGAAGGAAAGGGTTTGAATCGAATGTATATCCTCCATCAGTGCAGTCATCATGCGGTTTTGGTGATGAATTACAAGGCTTCTGTAGTGGGTTTACCTAAAAAAAAGTATCATATGACGGCTACAATTATACATTGTTTCAACAGTTACTGTGGGCATAGTCGACGAATCGATTCATTATCCATTGTACTGTTTTTTTTTTGCCCTATATTATGAATTATTAAGATCTGCTGTAGAGGAATAATCAATGCTTTGCTATACTGATAATGAACTCGAAAGAATAATAGTGACATTATCATTTTCATTATACTTTTGAACCAACTACTTTTATATCATCGATCATCATGGAGTTCTATGTTTTTTTTCTTTTAATTAGTATTGGAAAAACATAAATGAACTCTTATTTTTTTTTCATGAGAACTCCGACGATGCAATGAATAACACAAAACTAGTACTGATGCTTATCATCAGAAAATAATATCCTGCACAGGTCGAAGGAGCGATAACAATCGCTTAAATTTCCAGAAACAAGCTGACATTTCAAGAATTGAAACAAAAAAAAGAAATCACATTTACCCAACCCCTTCAAGGTCTCATATCCTCATTACTTTATGTTATTCACCAGTGATACGTGAGGACCAGGTGGCATTTATTTGTTATGGGTGACTGAAGTTAAAGCCTGACGTGTAATAGTCATTGTGGAGAATTGATTATTGCCGGCGCATTCATGAAGTTTCTCATTAGTTATTAATGATCGAAAGCTTTGAATTTTCAAATATTCAATAACGGGAAAAAATGTTACCTTTCAGAGAAAGAGCAAATTAGAAAGTGGAGAATTTGACATTAGCATAGATGACTTGCGTAAATAATCTTTCCTAAAAAAAAGGGAAATGTCGTTGATAAAAACACGGAGAAAAACCTTCAGCAAAAATTATTTGATAAAAATGCTCTTTCAGGAATTTTTGGGGAAAAATGCAGAAAAAGTGTGGAGCGAAAACAAATTTTCCCTTTCTGAATTCTGAAAATGCTATGCTGCGAAACTTAACGTGATTTCCGTGGTCTTTTTCCACAACTTTTTTGTCTGTGAACTCATTAATAGTTAACGGACAAAATGGAATAAAAGAATTGAAAGTCTTCATGTTTTTAAATATTGAATTATTTTGCAAACGAGTGATTTTGTGAGGAAAGTACCAGGGGACTCCTTTCATGTGATATTTTTAGGTCTACAAAAAGATATCTTTCCACATTAATTCCTAAACTTGTTGCAAAGATGGATAAGCAACCCTAATTTGAAAATTGTTCCAATTTTTTTTTTCATACCATAATATGTATATTATGTCATATCGTGTAATGAATATAGTATATACATTACACGATATAAAGAATTATCTGTATTACAGGAAATGCATTAAGAGTTAAAATATTTATGAGACGTGTGAAAATTCTTTTTTTTAATGCTTAAACTTTTTTCTTTATAATAACGATACCTTTCACCATTGGTTACTAAATTGACAAATGTTATATCACCATAATAAAAATACTCACGCAACTTCAAAGAAGTCTTCTAATATTCCAGAGAAATAATTATAACAGTGGGTATTTAACTAATTATGTTCCAAATAAGTGCAATTATTTCATACAATTATTTACTTCGCGCGCTTGGAATATTTTGATTCCAATAAAGAGTCAGTTGTTAATAGTCGTCGGTTGCCGGACAACAAAACACTGTCATGCTATTCATCGCAGCGGTATACAGTAGAGGGATTCTATCCCTGAACAAATATATTATACATACGTTTCGAAAAGATCGATAATTTACTAGTCGTTGAGATCGCAACGAAAAAGCTTAAAATAATACCCAACGTCCTACAACCCGCACTGCCGTCCAAAAATGAGTAAAAAGTTATTTGTTAATGACTATTATTGTTGGCTAGCAGTCATATAGTTCTGTTGTTCACATACGAAATCAATGACAAATCGAAATAAATTGGACAATCCAATAAACAGAGGCTAGTATTCAGCCCCTATGGAATTTACCCACAAAAGGTACTTCTACTCCACCAAGTTGAGCCTCCTTCCCTCTCGTCGATATACTATAGAACAATGTTCAAGTTTACCTTGCTCTATCAGACCTTAAGAAGCAATGGAACTTACCATCGGAGCAGAAACTGGATTCCAACTTTATTCGTCGTTAGACGACCATTCAGCAAAATCCAAATTTTTACACTATAGATACCAAGATTAATGATGATGTAAGAATTTGAGTTTTACTAAATAGTCGTCTGACGAACGACGAAAAAACATGGAATCCAGTTTCTGCTCCGATGGTACGTTCCATTGCCTCTTAAAACAATATCAACACAGATGTCGTCACCTCTATAATTGAGTTCAGTGTGAGGCCAAAGAATACAGACCACTGAAATATACTCTATATACAGGGTGTCCCGCAACCGACCTTTTTCCTTGGAGGGTATTGAAGGGGGTGCTTTTTAAAGTGGAAAGTTCCTCTTCCATTTTTGGATCCTAGCATTTTTTTTTGGTCTGATTTTTTTTTTGATTGGACTACTAATTTCAGGGGCGAATATTTTTTTTTTACAATTGTTAAATTTTTTTTTTGTTTTCTTTGATGCGACATGATCCTGAAACTGATAGACAATAGAACATTACTTATAGCACGGAATGTACGCGCGAAAAAAAATAGTATGAGCCACAATTACTTCTGATTGTTCTTAGTTTTTATAATTATGTTAATAATTGATGAGTAATTAATTATTTAGGGCTAAATTTATTTGATTAATTTAATGATTTGAAATTTATTCATTTTAGTTTATTTTTATTTTTTATAATTGAATCTTTTTTGTATATATAATTGTTTATATATACAAAATTTATTCAATTCTGTATGTAAAAAAAGCATTCAATTTATATAATTGAATGCTTTTTTTATATACAGCACAGAGGCATGCACTTAGGAGGGGAGGGGGAGGGTTGAAATTTGAAAGAAAAAGGGGGGAGGGTTGCGGACCGAGTCCGAGCCCAAATCATGCCCCCAAAAGGGGGGTCAGTATTTGTTTTTCAATTTTTTCCTCTCACGTCGCACAGATTGAGGTAAATTAAACATTAGTGAGGGGGTGGAAGCCATCCCGATACATATCGGGGAGGTTAAAATTTTCACACAGCGAGGGGAGGGGGTTGAGAAATGAGTCCGAGCCCAAATCATGTGTTCAAAAGGGGGGTATTTTTTTTCGCTTTTTGCTTTCAGTTCGCACGGATAAGGGAAAATTGGACATTTCGAGGGGGTGGCGGTCTAATTCGCGGTTTAATTCGCTGTTAGATTAATTAATTCGCGGTTTTTTCCCTCGAAATGATGAAGGTGTCAATTAATTCGCGCGGTCGCGGTTTAATTCGCGGGTTGATTAATTAATTCGCGATTTTTCCCCTCGAAGTGATGAAAGGGTTCATTACTTCGCGGGGTCGCGGTTTAATTCGCGGTTTGATTCGCGGGGTCGCTGTTTAATTCGCTGTTTGATTAATTAATTTGCGATTTTTCCCCTCGAAGTGATGAAAGGGTTAATTAATTTGCCGGGTCACGGTTTAATTCGCGGTTTGATTAATTAATTCGCGATTTTTTCCCTCGAAGTGATGAAAGTATGTAATTCGCTGGTTAATCAATTTAATTCGCGGTTTTGGGTTACAAAGGACCTTCTCGGTGACCTAGTCAATCCACCTCGCGAGGAGGTAAGTGAAGGGGTTAATTAATTCGCTGGTTGCGGTTTGATTCGCAGATTAATTCTGCAGATCACGAATAAATTCGAGGATCGATTAATTAATTAATCAAATAGTATACTCGAACTTCTCAGTACACTGCCGCGAGGGGTGAAAGGGTCAACTAATTCGCTGCTTTAGTTTGCTGCAGAAATCATAGTAGGGGCTCCTCTTCTTCTTCAAACATTGACACCTGGCGCCACTTGACATTTTCCAGACATGTCTGAACTTGAGTTTTCCGGTACTTTCTCGTCTGCCGCCCCCCTTCGTGTGAAATTGTTGTTGATAACTATATCAATATATAAATATTTATTTTAAAAAGAAGGGGAGGGAGTATATATATGTAAAGAATTTTCGCCTGAACTGAAGATTATCAGTCCTTTGATGGTTACCGCTCGTAGAAACGAACGTTATTAATAATAGTGTAAAAAAAATTATTTATTGAAAAAAGAAAGGTTTAAGAGTGGGGGATTTATGTATATAAACGAAAAAATTCCCGCGCACATTATCAGCTCATCTTGTCGCTCACCATGAAGGACAGCTTCAACGACGGAAATTAAAGAAACGGTTAGACCTTCTCCTGAAAAACATTCAAGAAGTGAAACAAGTTATACAGTACCGAAGTGACATCAAAATACTCTGCTCCAATCTGCAGAAGACTCAAATTTAAGCTTAATTATCATATCCACGTGAAAAAAAAAATCATTATGGATTTCAACAAAATCAACATTGTGGCACAAATGAAAAATCTTCCTGTTATCAAACTGGCGGATCTGGAAGCTGGAGCATTTTATATCATCACTGCAGCTCGCAAGGTGGAGACAAAGTATGGAGTTGGTGTTATTCTTCATCTCTCAGATACTCACACAGTTTTCGTGAATAATCGACTGGCCAAGTATTTCGCTGAAAATCCCAAGATGTTCGAGAATTTCCAACAACATATTGAAAAGGGCTCACCAACGTTGGAATATCTAGGTGGGAAATGCAACAATTTTCGCCTACATGCTAATTCAAACGTAAAAGTTGAAAATAAAGCAGATGAAGCAGATTTCAATGTGATGAATACTATTGCAGAGTTCAAAGAACTTCTCTTAGTGAAAATATCTGAATTGAAACGCAACTATTTATACACCATCACAGCTGCCTCCAAAGTCAAAACCAAGCATGGAATGAGTGTGATCCTCCATTTGAATAATGCTTATTCAGTTTTCCTCAACCGAAGGATATCAAAATTTTTCATTGATAATCCTAAAGAATTTGAAGATTTGCTGAATGAAATCAAGAAAGGCACACCAAAGTTGGAGTATTTGGGTGGTGAATACAACGAAATCAAATTCCATGCAGAGGATGAGGAGATTGTTGCCCAACTTATGAATTAAATAGAACAATATTTTCATTTTTTTTCTTTATTGGCAATTTGTTTTTACATAATGATTTTTTTATGATTATAACTAATGTAATAGTATATAAAAAATACATGGATAAATATAATAATTAAACATATTTTGTTGTTTTTTCTTAAGAATTATTACATTTAACACAATCTCTTGTCATAGGTGGTGGTCCATCAAAAGTATCACCCTCGACAGTCTGATAGTGCTCCAAACAACGTCTACATCTTTTGATGTGCCAATCAGCTCTCATAGCATCAGTCAACTTGTCCCAACACTGATCAACATGGCATGCAGCGACGAAACTTATAAATGAATGTGGCAGATATGCAATATCTTCACAATCCATCAAATTTGAATTGTTCAATTTGTAGTAAATATTGAAGGATCGATCTACTGATCGATGTACTATTCTTTTCTTCATCATCCAGTTTTTGAGTAGCTCCATATTTTTTAAGGCACATGCCTTGTTGTCGTCTCTATAACTATGAAACGGACAAGTACGAGATGGTAAATCTTTGAATTTGGCTAGTGATGGGCAATCATCGAAAATTTCTTCAATATTAACTACTAACGGTGCTAATACAGGACCAGAAATTTTTTTCCACCACCCTTTTTTCTCTTTACATTTCACATAAATTCTACCAATATTTTCCCACTTTTGCACTAATTGTCNGGAGGCTCTCGCCCCTCCTCCTCAGATTACTTTTCTTACTCCTCCGCTTATCGGGTTGTAATGTACTACTCGATCGTGCAAAATGAGACAATAAGCAGCTGTTTCCGGAGAAAAACTTATTTTTGTTTCAAACTCCAGGCGGACATCCACAGGTCCAAATTTCAAGGATTCATTTTGTTTAGAGCAATCGATGACTACCAGGGGTGTAATCGCTGCAAATTGTGCTTTTGTCAATAATGGATTATTCGCTTGTTGATCATAATATGATGATTGAAAGTTTGAATACATGTCATATAGTATCGAATACTGATTTTTAGTCATGTCTACATCCAAATTTCCATATGGATAACGTTGGGAATTTAGGAATAATTTCACATCGATGATACTACAATGATCAAAATTGCTAGCATTTTTCTTATTTCTATTTTTTCGATCTGTTTGGAAGCCTAGAGTGACATAACGTGGTTTTGGTCCACACGTGTTTTTTTTTGTCGCTGGAAGCATTGGATACTCATATAATTCCCATGATCTGAAGCTCATCGATATTGCGGGATCTTTCTGGATGAAATTGAGCAACTCAATCTTCTTAGTATCCGATAATGACACATATGGAACCATCCACTCAATTCTCATAAAATTGATCTTCACATCTTCTTTGGCGGTTTGAATCAAAGCATTGTTATCATGGCGAGCTCTGACTAGAACCAATTCATGTTTCACATTGACCATGATTTTCCGATAATCTTCAGCAAATCCCAGCAACATGCCCAATGGGATGGAGATGTCAAAGCAACCATTGCCATCAGTTAAACTCAATTTCTCTTGCACACCCAACCATCCGGCATTTTCCATTGAGATACTTTGATTTGGTGTTAATGACACGAGATATTTCATGAGAGTAGTAATCCCCACGTTCTTCACTTTATCAATTTCAATAGCATTAATTTCATAGCGGATCTCTTGGAATAGATGACAAATGGCGTTATTCACGAAGCTTGTAGTTGTAGAGATGGCATTGTCCGATTTGAGCAATTTACCCGTGATGTGCAAGTAACTTTTACTTGGTAAAATACAAAGATCTTGATTTTGTACAGTGATGCGAATTTCATCGCTATTATCCAGTGCCGTCGAGGTATATGGCTGATGTGCATGGATCTCATAGTGAGCGATGGAATCTTCAAACACCGGGGGGAGTTTGATATTCAGGCTTTCCTCCATGGTATACAACAGGCGAATAAGATTTTTACTTGACAAAAACGTTTTTTCCACTTTTTCTTACGGCCAGACCGAGACTCTTGAGAAACTTCACGTTCTGAGGTGTTAACCCCTTGAAACCAGCATGCGAAGTGATTGAAGCGAGGCATGATTGGGGGCTTTTATAGGAGTAGCCAATCTTACGATTATATACTATGCCCATGATTATACAATAGATTTGATGTGTAACCTGATGGTAATTGTTTCGCCTCTAAAATTCACCAAGTCCCCGTCTTGATCAACGATTCGGAGTTGTAAATCGGTTATCGTTTTTACAGACACTGGTAAATAAATAACTTGCGATGGTACTTCGACAATTTTATACCCAGGGGGCACCACAGGAAAAAATTCATGAATTGTATGAACTTTATCACTGTTGTTGTATGCTCCAGTGGTGATATTACATTCAACTCGTAGAGCGTTCACTTTGAGAATGGCTACAGGCTGATCAGACTGATGAGTTTTATGGGCCTCTAAAACCCTAGGGGTAAAACCAAGGAGACGACCGATCGAATTTGCAGGCCTCAAGTCCAAATCCTTATTGCATGACACTTCACTCCGTAACGTGTTATTGTTACTTCTGATTTTGATATCGATATTATCCTTTTCCACATTTCTGACAATAAATTTTGAGATATCATCGATCTCGTAACTTCCCGTCAGAATGGTGAGGATTGTATCATCCATGTGCAATTTATTATTGCTCGTATCAACGTTTGCGATGGAATTGAAAATTAAAAATTCCACGAGTCCAAGAACATAATTCTTCTGAGGAGAAAGTTCGATTAGTGGAAAATATTGCACTTCCAACACGGATGATACCCCTGAGATTGACTATGTGAATGAATCACCCATGATTTCTGAACATCGACTGAGTAAAAGTCATCAACGTTTGCTCTTATATAGGCAGCCATTGAGAAATGCCAAACATAAATGTCCACAATTTAATGTATTCCAGTTCTGGAAACGTTCGTGATTATATTTTATGCTACCAACTCCAAGGTAATTGAAGAGTTTTGTAGGAGGTTGCAGGTTCCCGAAGCTATCCAAATAGGTAACATTGTTCCCCACTTTCTTGTAGGCAACCCAATGAGTTCCAGGACCCTTCTTGTCATGCAAATTAATAATAGCTGACTCATTTTTCAATGGACCATTTTTCGGTAGATCATTACGCATGAAAACACCACGGAAATGGGGAATTTCCATGAGTTTTGCATACTTTCCAATATCCCCGTCAGTCAGAGCCCTGCGTGGTAGCATCTTCAATAGTTTTTTGGCTTCAAATACAAGCCCATTCCCTTTTTATAAGGTTTAAGATGTAAATCTCTGCCGAGTGCGATAGCCTCCATAGTTTCATTATGTCTCTTATTTTCGGTGAGTTGTTGTTTGGCGGCTTTGGCACTATTCACAGCTTTAGCAATTTCAGCAGTTCCTCCAGCTAATGCCCCCGTGGCACTCAATCCGGGAAATAATGGCACGAGAAATGGTAAGATTCCCCCAATTTTCGATGGAACAGGAATAACTCGTGGAATAGTAACTCTACTTCTCCCTCCAACCTGTTGGATGGCTACTCTTGCACCGTTGAGAGCCGTTCTAATAGCATCATGTGACCCATTATTCAATTTGATTGACTTTTTGGCAGCTCTGATGATTGCCCCAATTGTGACTCGCTTTTCAGGTTTCCTTCTCCTCTTCTTCTTCTTAGCCACACGTTTTTTCACTCCCATACCTTACCTGACTCCCATACCTGATTTTTCTCTAGTCTTCATCATAGCAATGCCCGATTTTTTCATGCCAATGCCTGATTTTTTTCACACCCGTGCCTAATTTTCTTACACCTGTGCCTGATTTTTTCACACCCATGCCTAATTTTGTTTTAGCTTTCATAGCGTTCGTTACCAATAATGTGGCTGCCTTTTCCCCCACACTGGCATCTGAGGCTGAAACACGTTGCCAAGCTTGCTCTGGAAGTACTTTATCAGCTTCGTGTCGTGCTGAAATATTCTGCCGATTTTTTGAGTAGGCAATATCATACGCCTTACAAGCAGCATCGAGTGGATTAATCCCAGGATCTCCTCGAGATAATCTTTTCGCCAATTTCGTGCCTGGTCCACAGTACTGGTAGCCTGGCAAATGCAATTCAACGGGAAGATTGTTGATGACGTTGTTCAACAATTCTTTCCCCTTTTTGCTAGCGCGCGATCTGTGCACAATCATGTCTGAAGCGGAACTGACTAATTTTTGCTATAAAACAATCAATTTATAAGTTTTTGCCGCAGTTGTCATAAAGATGGAGTTCAGTACACATCTCAGCGATTTACCCGTCATTAATTTCGATTCAGTAACTGCAACAGATACCAATAAACCGAAACGTCACGGNCGACCCGCACTATGCTGTAACTCTAGAGACTCTAAACATAAAAATTAACGAATTACAAATTGATATAAAACGCAAGTGTGCGGATATTAATAAAAGAATTGGTAGATTAATGAGACTAGTGGAAAAAATACCGAGAGATCCCAAAAATTTCGGAGAATAAATTGAATGTTGTAACAGAATTACATCGTCCAGCACGAAGAAATTATCCTCGGCGACGAATCANGTGATGACATGAAATACTATCCATTCTCAGACAATGAGGAAGTTATCTCGGTAGATAATGCAAAAGAGCATTCACTGTTCATATTCAACGATGTGGCATGCGAGAAACAAAATAATATCAAGGCATATTTTTGTATGGGGAGACATAAAAATGTTGACAGTTTTTATTTGTGTCANAGATCCCAAAAATTTCGGAGAATAAATTGAATGTTGTAACAGAATTACATCGTCCAGCACGAAGAAATTATCCTCGGCGACGAATCAACATGCGTAATCTGGATGAAAAATGGCAGGCAGATTTAGTGGATATGACGGTTTATGCAAAGAGTAATAATGGAAATAGATTTTTACTGACTGTAATTGACAATTTTTCGAAGTATGCGTGGGCTGAGCCGATAAAAACAAAAAATGCTCAGGAAGTGACTAGAGCTATGAGTTTCATGCTCCAACGGGGGCGTGTGCCGAAACATTTGCATGTTGATGGTGGAAAAGAATTCTACAATTCTGAATTTCAAGCATTAATGAAAGAATATAATATCAATTTATATTCCACATTTAGTAATTTGAAGGCGTCCATATGTGAACGATTCAATCGAACATTGAAGAGTAAAATGTGGCTACAATTCNTTTTGTGTCAGTCATATGCTCGCATTCCAAAACATTTGGTGCGTGACAATGACAATTTTCTCGTATTATTTAAACANAACTCTAATTAGTGAGAGTGATATTGATGCATATAAGAACATCATACTTGCAACTAATGGGCATCAAAAAAATTATAAATCTCGTGGAGGCATCCGAGAGCTGAATGGTGAGAAATATGATAAATATATTTCACATTTTGCTGGATCAAAGTACTCTGGCATGGAGCTTTTACCTATCTTCATGAGAGCCCAGCGACTCAGCAGAGTGGACTACATTTATTGGGATGATCCAAATGAACTTGTGGACCGTCTTCGATTACTAGTGGCATCACAAAGAGCTGGAAATCCTAGTCATGATAACGAAATTATATCAATTATTGAAGAACTTCGCGAAGCGGGAATTATATATTAGAGTATGCACATTGCCATCTGTTGTCATTTGCGAAATGAGTGTTGACGTGTTTGGTCGCCACTTAACGTCTGATAGTGGCTGCCACAATCGAGGCCCACCTGGTGTTGGTTATAAGCTAATTGCAGATGGTAATTATAATCTTCAGGATAAAAGGCTGAGTAATGTTGCAACACTAGTCGACCCGCACTATGCTGTAACTCTAGAGACTCTAAACATAAAAATTAACGAATTACAAATTGATATAAAACGCAAGTGTGCGGATATTAATAAAAGAATTGGTAGATTAATGAGACTAGTGGAAAAAATACCGAGAGATCCCAAAAATTTCGGAGAATAAATTGAATGTTGTAACAGAATTACATCGTCCAGCACGAAGAAATTATCCTCGGCGACGAATCAACATGCGTAATCTGGATGAAAAATGGCAGGCAGATTTAGTGGATATGACGGTTTATGCAAAGAGTAATAATGGAAATAGATTTTTACTGACTGTAATTGACAATTTTTCGAAGTATGCGTGGGCTGAGCCGATAAAAACAAAAAATGCTCAGGAAGTGACTAGAGCTATGAGTTTCATGCTCCAACGGGGGCGTGTGCCGAAACATTTGCATGTTGATGGTGGAAAAGAATTCTACAATTCTGAATTTCAAGCATTAATGAAAGAATATAATATCAATTTATATTCCACATTTAGTAATTTGAAGGCGTCCATATGTGAACGATTCAATCGAACATTGAAGAGTAAAATGTGGCTACAATTCAGTTTGCGGGGAAATTACGAGTGGATTGATATGTTACCGGAGCTCATACGTGAATATAACCATAAAAAACATCGAACTATTGGTATGAGGCCTGCTGATGTAACAACAGAAAATGCAAAAAAATTACGCCTTATTTACGCCGACTTTCGTGTGAACAGTAGAAGACCGAAATTTCACGTGGGTGATAAAGTTCGTATAAGCAAAGCAAAACATGTTTTTGAGAAAGGATATACCCCCAATTGGACTACTGAAATATTCAATATTCGAGAACTTAATAGCACCAATCCGATCACATATCAGCTAAAGGATTATAAAAATGAATTAATTAGTGGCAGTTTCTATGAGGAAGAATTACTGAAGACGAAACATCCAGATGTATATCTCGTAGAAAAAGTCTTGAAAAAAAATGGAAACAGACATTATGTTAAATGGCTGGGATTCGATAGCAGTCATAACAGTTGGATAAATATTGAACAATAAAAAAAATGGGGCTGGGGCGTAGCGAGAACTATATCAGCCTCCATTCATCTTTAAAATCATCAGTTTAGTGTGTTTGTTGAGCTAGACAACATGATCGTGAAGGTATTGTGTTACAAGTCCTCGCGGTGACACTCTGTCAGGCTGTGGATTTCCTGAACACGGGAATTCATAGTCAAAGCGGGTTGCATTATGAAGTGGCAAGCAGAGTGCGTTTCACCACTGCAGAGTGGCGTCTTGCAACTTCTATTAACTTGAGAAAATTCATTTCTCAAAGACCGTTTGTGACACGAGAAATGCTGNCAGACATATTTATAATGATCATGTGAATACAGATATGCCATTCGAGAAATTCAAAGAATTGTGCTCAGCCTGTTGGAAAGACAATTATACTTTTCTAGTTATCGATAAAGATAGTGACGTTGATGGGGNAAAATCTGTTGATGAAAGAGGAGAATGTGGAAAAATATATCAATCAATTCCTCTTTTTCATGAATGAATCAATGAGTGATAAGAAATATGTACCCTCAGGATTTCTGGGGATAATTTCAGAGACAGTTTTCCATTCCTTGAATGAAACTCAATATGATTATGGTCGGATAATGAATAAAATAGTTGATAATTCTCGACCACATATAATTCAAACAGGATTGCATCATCTGCATGATGAACTCAATGAAATGAAAAATCGAACAGCAGCAAGTCTCACAGCTCTTCATGATGCTATCAAGTTAATTGATGACTTGGCCCGGAACGGAACTTTTTATGGACAACCGTATCATACTATGATGAATCGAATGAGGGATTGGTCTGATCATTTGATAATCGAGTTGGATAATTATCAATATACTTTGCAGACAATCATCGACACTGTATATTTAGCGAAGGCGGGTGTGATTCACCCAGAATTATTTACATATGATATACTTGAGAATGCTGTCAATCATTGTATTACAACAAATGAGGACCGATCATTGGTTTTTCCTCTGTCGAGTGAACAATTGCACTCCGAGAAATTAATGAAAATTTCCAAGACAAATGTTGGTTTTGAGGAGGGAAAATTAATAGTGGTATTGGACATTCCTCTTTTAAAGTCAGCGGTTTACTACCTGTACAAAATGTATCCATATCCTACGGCTCAAGTGTTCGGCCACCGCCAAGGGTCAGCGTACATTCAACCTAGGGGTGACTACCTGCTGCTTAGTCAATATCATTATACCCTAGCACACTCCGAGGACATTGCCGGATGCCTGTCTGTGGATAATCATCAGTATATTTGTAAACTAAAGTATCCATTCTATGATGCCACTTATCAACCGATTTGTAAGGCTGCAATATTTATGACTGGAAGAAAACTGTCACCACTTACTAATTGTAGTATCAAACTGAGTTCCACCTTTGCGTCATATTGGAAGCAAACAGAAAAGGGCTGGCTATACTCAGTGCCCGAGAGAGAGGAGGTGAATTTTTCATGTGGAGGAGAGTGGAGTGATGCAATGAATATCTCAGGCACAGGAATTCTTCAAGTTAAGACAGGATGTGAGGCTTATATATCATATGCAACGATGATTAATATCAACAATTTGTAGAAATATGAGCGGAATATATCACTGCTAGAAATCTCAATGTTACTCAGATGGTGCAAAATTACGTTAAATATCTCCCACAATATTATGTACAACTAGATGAGTTTTTATATCAGTGCAAAAAAGATGAGCAATCATCCGTCACAATATTATTTTTTGCAGCAGCAGTGGGAATAATTTTTCTTTGGCTTATAGCATTATTGTTGTTGTTATTCCGAGTAACAAAAGAAGATGAAACTGGTACCATAGTCGTTGGGTGGATTAAAGAGATACATGTATGAGGCATTTTATTGAATAAAAAACCTTTTTTTTTTCTTAACAAACTATTTTTTTATCTCTCCCATCCATCATTTTTTTTACAAATTATTTACAATATTATTATTCTTAAAACCGTAAGGCAAAGTATCTGTCGTATTTGGCAGGAGAATGCGCTTATCATCATACGAACTCAGAGCTAGTTTGATTGATCGTGAACACAGCATGTTTGATCGATCTAATCATATTCTGTGACATCCACACATTTTTATGTTGGTTCAAACAGGCGTTATAGTTTTCAAATGTAATACGTTTCAATGCTGATTTTTTCACTCCTTTGGCCCGCGATTTTTCTTGATCTTCACCAGACACTTTAAAACTATACATTTTTGCTGGGAGCCCCACGAACTCAGTCATAATCTTACCATGATTTTCGTCTTTCATAACACCTAATTACTTCTTATTCTTTAGAGTCATATTATATACATTATTTATTTGATAATCAGAAGTGTGGAATTTATTAATATCATTTTTCATAATTTCATAAATATCCTCTACTCTGAAATGATAAATAAGACTATTCGTGTCTGTGTACAATAGTTTTGCCCTATCCTTAAAAGTTTTCTTCACATAATTATAGCGAAAATCATAAATATATGTTTTAGAAATATCGAGAATACTAAAGCCTACGTATATTGCTTTATTAAATTTAATTTTCGTTCGGCTCATTTGGATTATTACCAAATCCTTATCGAAAATGATACTACTATGAAAGTTGGGTTTCGATATCCAACTCTCAGCATCCCATCGTCCATCCCATCTTGATACGAGTTTCACATCATGATATTTCCTGACATTTTCCATTGTTTTTCCGAAAACCGCGTTATTCATCAATTTATAAAAAAATTTTGATAAGTCATTCTGAGAATTTTTTCGATAATTACTATTTAAATCAATATATTTTTTTAACCACGAGTTTTGGGAAAACTTCAAGATTCTATGAATTTTAGTGATTTTTAAACCCAAACTACAACATTGTTTGAGATTTTTATAATGAATGAAATAATTTTTTTTGGAGTTCAACGCGGTCAATAATTTTGGTAACTTGGCCTGACCGTTTGGAAGAATTAAGTGTTCTGGGCACAATGGTAAATCTTTATGCTCTTCATGCAATTCCTGTGGGTACTCCAGGTCAACCTCCAGGATGTATCCAGTCTCTGAGTCATCTGGAATGTTCAGGCCGTTGAGAGATGACCAATCTTCCATCCAACAGAAATTCCCATTCGGCAAATGATGACTCATTGCTGCTCCATATAAGTTATTCACATCCAGATACATCAAATACGATTTCTCTTCCTCTGGGTTATACTCATTAGCACCCATGGAGGGGTTATTAGCCTTTCCATATCGGTTAGAACACTGCGACAGTCCTCCTCTAATGCCTTTCTCAATGAAAAGGAACATCTCAGGGTCTTGAAATAATTCCAGTTGAACTCCAGTGATTTTTAACATTGCATCAAAAGCCAGTTCTGGTGCTGTATAATAATGAAGAGGATCTAAGTTGTATGCGGTGAAACAACTCTCTCGAAAATTTTCGAAAATATCTGCTAGCAACAATACGTCGGTTTTCAGATATAAATCCGCATATTCACCGAGTGTTCTGATGCTGAAATTTCTCCACACATCACATGCATGGTTGTAATCTTTATCGGATATGTGCTCATCATTCAGTCGAGAATAAAACTCTTCTTTCCGTGGTAATTGTTGTACACTTAATTTCTCCCATGTATCCAAGTATTCGTATGGGCAAACTTCTTTGCGTACAACCAGTTCGAATTGTCGTTTTTGAGGGTAATGACTGGCTGTGATTTTTTTTTTCATCTTCTAAATTTGAAGAAAGTTTATCGATACTGCTTGCCATAAAACGAAATGACTCAATGAATCTCAAGTGGACTCTTGTTGATTCGACTGATTTGGAAAAAGAAATGTATTTCTCTTTGTTAATTGGGAGTATTGTCACAGAGCCCTTGAATTGTCTCGCAAGGGAGTTAATGACAAAGTGCGAGTCAGAACCTGACAAATTGTGGAAAACCACAGGGATTACACACGATTCTGTGTAATTCAGATTACAACCGGGATGAGCTGCTCCGCGATATTTTCCCGTGAAGTGGCAATGGTCCCGATGTTTCACTGCTTTTTCGGTGAATGCCCTGCCACAAATATGACATGTTTTAGCTGCATTATAGGCTCGCTCCATCTCGAAAGTCAAGTTCATGGGTTCATTTCTCTGTAATTCAGTATCAACTTTTATAGCTAAAATATGTAGCTGCTCAATAAACCACTCTACACAGTCTTTTCCACGATAAATAGAGAGTTCCGATTTTGAGTTATCATAGCTACATTTCACATAAAATGCAACACTGAATGGTACATGATTTTGGTATATTTTGGTATTTATATCATTGTCATCGGACACTTTTTCCAATAAACACTCAGTATCAGCGTATACAACAAATGGAACAGTCAGTTGATTTTTGAAATTTTAAATATTTTTCACCACGATGAGGAAAAATCATTCGACACTTATTGATCGATATACAATCGACCCTATGATTAGTGTAGGCCTCTTTTTTGAAAAAGTGACACAAACACCTGTCACATATGAGTGTTTTATGTTCATTTTTTTAAATTTGCGGACCAACTAAACGAGACAAATTTGAAATCCATGTGTGTAGTACTGTATTCTTTCCTGTTCACCATCGAGGATATCTTCTTTTTCAATCATGAGAAGATGAATTATTCTTTCTTCCTCTTGTAATGTGGTTGGAAGATTTTTGCTCAAATAAAGCGGCACAATCCATTTTTTCTCTGATTCTTCATCACTGTCGATTCCATATACATTAATCGACAAATCATTCATTTTCTCGAACTTGGGAATATCCTTTAATGCCGTGGGGTAATTGAAGTTACCAAATCATAACAGTGCTGAAAGCTGGGTATGAGTTAGGTCGTTTCTTGTCTTGAACGTTACAGCGAGCGGCCATAATGGACCATAAAAAGCAGTAGGCATCGTCTTTATTTTGAACGTTCACGACAGCATGTTTCTTTTTAATCCATTCAGGTAGTTCAACGAAGCTGAATCCTCCGCGCAATGGATTATATTTATTTATGTTCACTTCCAAATTAATTACGTCAACTAATCTCCAGCCTGAGTCTCTTTCCTGGAACTCATCCGCTTTCACAAGAAGTTTTTCTCTAATATGCTCCTCGAACCACTGTTTATTATCAGTTGAATCAAGAATTATTTCATTCTTGGTACTGAAATATTTTTCTTCTTTAATGAGATGTTCATCTCTATTAATTTCATATTTACACGTAAATACTCGATTCACTTTCAAACTTCCTTCTTGTTTCAATGCATTTTTCAAACCTACATAGAGCATTCGTCTAGCATCGTCTAAAAATTTGGGTATGTCTGGATTTTTCACGTTAATGATTACACCGGTTCTCATACGACCCTCAAAAACACTTTGTAAGTCTTTCCATTGGACTCTATCAGTTAAATTACCCATTAAGTCTCCTCCTATCACTTCCAAGTTTCTGAATCTTGCGTAGAACGCTTTCAGTCGTCCTAACATGTGAGTTAAATGTCTTTTCTCACTATGACTCGCACTCCTCTTTAATAATGCATGAATTTCTTTCGAATGTCCTCTGATGTGATTAAGCCATTGTTGAATTTCCCTGGGTCTCCTATTCGTTTTCACTATTTCATACGCATCCTCCAATGACCTCAATAATCTTTTACACGCGTTAGGATCCATGTTGTTTATGATAAAGACACTAAAGAACTAGCGGAAAATCAAGGTGAAATTTGTTTATATAGATACATATGTGAGTGTGCCTACGCTTGTACACTTTGTAAAATCTTACGTGATTGGTTGAAAAAGAATCATGTGACTCATGGAAAATTATTAACAGAATAGCAACATTTTTCGTTCGTGGGAAAAAAAATAGCTGAAAAATGTCCTGGATAACATTTAATCTTTGCGGTGCGATAAGACATCAAAGGGTCCGAAAACTCTGCTCCAGTTTGTCATATTCTTAGGGTTGTGAGTACAACATCCATTCCCAGATAAACCGAAAAAGTTTATGTAAACAAAAGATTGCGTTCGGACATCTTCCAATGCATTTCCATTTTTATCAATTTGCAGCAGACGGAGATTTTTCGGAAACTCCTCCTACTACAACGTGGAAAATTTGTCAAGGACTATGCCACATTGGTGGGGGTACCTAAGTTGTTGAATGACTGATCCTCTGCCTTTGCAGGTATACATACTCCCTCCCCTTCTGAACTCTTCTTTTTAAAATATTATTATTTTTCTATTTCATTAGTTTTATCGGAGTAGTTCTCGATTTGAAACCCCTCATCTAGCCTGCGTCCCCTCCTTTACTTTTCCTCTCATTGTTATCTGCGGTATCATGGCCGTCTTACTCTTAGCTGTGCCCTATTCGAGCTAGGACTGCACGGGAAACCATGTAAAACCCCAGTCGCATAGCCGGCCGATTGTGCAGTGCCCTAATGTATCCACCTGTCACACTGACTAGATGGAGACACTAGACCGCTACACCGTGCCTACCACCCGTAACTTTTGTGCGAGCGAGATGTTCCTAAGCGGTCACCCATCCAAGTACTAACCCAGCTCAACGCTGCTTAGCTTGGATGTCCGCCGGAGCAACACCTCACCCACCTAACCATTACAGTCGGATTCTTTTTAAAATAAATATTTACATATTGATATCATTATCAACAACAATTTCACACGAAGGGGGGCGGCAAACGAGAAAGTACCGGAAAACTCAAGTTCAGACATGTCAGGAAAATGTTTTTTAAAATAAATATTTATGTATTGATATCGTTATCATCAACAATTTTACACGAAGGGGGGCGGCAAACGCGAAAGTACCGGAAAACTCTAGTTCAGACATGTCTGGAAAATGTCCAGTGGAGCCAGGTGTCAATGTTTGAAGAAGAAGAGGAGCCCCTTCTATGATTTCTACAGCAAACTAAAGCAGCGAAATAGATAACCCTTTCACCCTCGTGGCAGTGTACTGAGAAGTTCGGGTATACTAATTGATTAATTAATTAATCGATCCGCGAATTTAGCCGTGATCTGCGGAATTAATCTGCGAATCAAACCGCGACCTGCGAATTAATTAACCCCTTATCTCACCCGTTCGCGGGGTAGATTGACTAGGTCACCGAGAAGGTCCTTTGTAATGCAAAACCGCGAATTAAATTGATTATCCAGTGAATTAAATAACCCTTTCGTCACTTCGAGGGAAAGAATCGTGAATTAATTAATCAAACCGCGAATAAACCGAGACCCCACGAATCAAACCGCGAATTAAACCGCGAGCCCGCGAATTCATTAACCCTTTCATCATTTTGAGGGAAAAATCGCGAATTAATTAATCAAACCGCGAATCAAACCGCGAATTAAACCGCGACCACGCGAATTAATTAACACTTTCATCACTTAGAGGAAAAACCCGCGAATTAATTAAGCAAACCGCGATTTAAATCGCGACCCCGCGAATCAAACCGCGAATGAAACCGCGACCCCGCGAATTAATCAACCACCCACCCACTATCATCTGACCCCCCTACTGGGCCCCAATGACCAGGTCGACGCCAAAAACGTTGCCCCAGAACCGGCATTATATAAGTACTCCAGTTCAAATAGGGGAGGTTGAAGTTTTGACGAAATTCGGGACGGAAGTTGACGAACGAGTCTGAGCCCAAATCATGTATCC
>NW_021680393.1:243032-255437 GCF_001412515.2 Diachasma alloeum | reverse complement strand
ATACCTGTCTGTAGATAATCATCAGTATATTTGTAAACTAAAGTATCCATTCTATGATGCCACTTATCAACCGATTTGTAAGGCTGCAATATTTATGACTGGAAGAAAACTGTCACCACTTACTAATTGTAGTATCAAACTGAGTTCCACCTTTGCGTCATATTGGAAGCAAACAGAAAAGGGCTGGCTATACTCAGTGCCCGAGAGAGAGGAGGTGAATTTTTCATGTGGAGGAGAGTGGAGAGATGCAATGAATATCTCAGGCACAGGAATTCTTCAAGTTAAGACAGGATGTGAGGCTTATATATCATATGCAACGATGATTAATATCAACAATTTGTAGAAATATGAGCGGAATATATCACTGCTAGAAATCTCAATGTTACTCAGATGGTGCAAAAATACGTTGAATTACTCCCACAATATTATGTACAACTAGATGAGTTTTTATATGAGTGTGAAAAAGATGAGCAATCATCCGTCACAATATTATTTTTTGCAGCAGCAGTGGGAATATTTTTTCTTTGGCTTATAGCATTATTGTTGTTGTTATTCCGAGTAACAAAAGAAGATGAAACTGGTACCATAGTCGTTGGGTGGATTAAAGAGATACATGTATGAGGCATTTTATTGAATAAAAAACCTTTTTTTTTTCTTAACAAACTATTTTTTTATCTCTCCCATCCATCATTTTTTTACAAATTATTTACAATATTATTATTCTTAAAACCAGAAGGCAAAGTATCTGTCGTATTTGGCAGGAAAATGCGCTTATCATCATACGAATTCAGAGCTAGTTTAGTTTGATTGATCGTGAACACATCGTGTTTGATCGATCTAATCATATTCTGTGACATCCACACATTTTTATGTTGGTTCAAACAGGCGTTATAGTCTTCAAATGTAATACGTTTCAATGCTGATTTTTTCACTCCTTTGGCCCGCGATTTTTCTCGATCTTCNGGGAGCCCCACGAACTCAGTCATAATCTTACCATGATTTTCGTCTTTCATAACACCTAATTACTTCTTATTCTTTAGAGTCATATTATATACATTATTTATTTGATAATCAGAAGTGTGGAATTTATTAATATCATTTTTCATAATTTCATAAATATCCTCTACTCTGAAATGATAAATAAGACTATTCGTGTCTGTGTACAATAGTTTTGCCCTATCCTTAAAAGTTTTCTTCACATAATTATAGTGAAAATCATAAATATATGTTTTAGAAATATCGAGAATACTAAAGCCTACGTATATTGCTTTATTAAATTTAATTTTCGTTCGGCTCATTTGGATTATTACCAAATCCTTATCGAAAATGATACTACTATGAAAGTTGGGTTTCGATATCCAACTCTCAGCATCCCATCGTCCATCCCATCTTGATACGAGTTTCACATCATGATATTTCCTGACATTTTCCATTGTTTTTCCGAAAACCGCGTTATTCATCAATTTATAAAAAAATTTTGATAAGTCATTCTGAGAATTTTTTCGATAATTACTATTTAAATCAATATATTTTTTTAACCACGAGTTTTGGGAAAACTTCAAGATTCTATGAATTTTAGTGATTTTTAAGCCCAAACTACAACATTGTTTGAGATTTTTATAATGAATGAAATAATTTTTTTTGGAGTTCAACGCGGTCAATAATTTTGGTAACTTGGCCTGACCGTTTGGAAGAATTAAGTGTTCTGGGCACAATGGTAAATCTTTATGCTCTTCATGCAATTCCTGTGGGTACTCCAGGTCAACCTCCAGGATGTATCCAGTCTCTGAGTCATCTGGAATGTTCAGGCCGTTGAGAGATGACCAATCTTCCATCCAACAGAAATTCCCATTCGGCAAATGATGACTCATTGCTGCTCCATATAAGTTATTCACATCTAGATACATCAAATATGATTTCTCTTCTTTTGGGTTATACTCATTAGCACCCATGTAGGGGTTATTTGCCCTTCCATATCGGTTAGAACACTGCGACAGTCCTCCTCTAATGCCTTTCTCAATGAAAAGGAACATCTCAGGGTCTTGAAATAATTCCAGTTGAACTCCAGTGATTTTTAACATTGCATCAAAAGCCAGTCCTGGTGCTGTATAATAATGAAGAGGATCTAAGTTGTATGCGGTGAAACAACTCTCTCGAAAATTTTCGAAAATATCTGCTAGCAACAATACGTCGGTTTTCAGATATAAATCCGCATATTCACCGAGTGTTCTGATGCTGAAATTTCTCCACACATCACATGCATGGTTGTAATCTTTATCGGATATGTGCTCATCATTCAGTTGAGAATAAAACTCTTCTTTCCGTGGTAATTGTTGTACACTTAATTTCTCCCATGTATCCAAGTATTCGTATGGGAAAACTCCTTTACGTACAACCAGTTCGAATTGTCGTTTTTGAGGGTAATGACTGGCTGTGATTATTTTTTTTTCATCTTCTAAATATGAAGAAAGTTTATCGATACTGCTTGCCATAAAACGAAATGACTCAATGAATCTCAAGTGGACTCTTGTTGATTCGACTGATTTGGAAAAAGAAATGTATTTCTCTTTGTTAATTGGGAGTATTGTCACAGAGCCCTCGAATTGTCTCGCAAGGGAGTTAATGAAAAAGTGCGAGTCATAACCTGACAAATTGTGGAAAACCACAGGGATTACACACGATTCTGTGTAATTCAGATTACAACCGGGATGAGCTGCTCCGCGATATTTTCCCGTGAAGTGGCAATGGTCCCGATGTTTCACTGCTTTTTCGGTGAATGCCCTGCCACAAATATGACATGTTTTAGCTGCATTATAGGCTCGCTCCATCTCGAAAGTCAAGTTCATGGGTTCATTTCTCTGTAATTCAGTATCAACTTTTATAGCTAAAATATGTAGCTGCTCAATAAACCACTCTACACAGTCTTTTCCACGATAAATAGAGAGTTTCGATTTTGAGTTATCATAGCTACATTTCACATAAAATGCAACACTGAATGGTACATGATTTTGGTATATTTTGGTATTTATATCATTGTCATCGGACACTTTTTCCAATAAACACTCAGTATCAGCGTATACAACAAATGGAACAGTCAGTTGATTTTTGAAATTTTAAATATTTTTCACCACGATGAGGAAAAATCATTCGACACTTATTGATCGATATACAATCGACCCTATGATTAGTGTAGGCCTCTTTTTTGAAAAAGTGACACAAACACCTGTCACATATGAGTGTTTTATGTTCATTTTTTTTAATTTGCGGACCAACTAAACGAGACAAATTTGAAATCCATGTGTGTAGTACTGTATTCTTTCCTGTTCACCATCGAGGATATCTTCTTTTTCAATCATGAGAAGATGAATTATTCTTTCTTCCTCTTGTAATGTGGTTGGAAGATTTTTGCTCAAATAAAGCGGCACAATCCATTTTTTCTCTGATTCTTCATCACTGTCGATTCCATATACATTAATCGACAAATCATTCATTTTCTCGAACTTGGGAATATCCTTTAATGCCGTGGGGTAATTGAAGTTACCAAATCATAACAGTGCTGAAAGCTGGGTATGAGTTAGGTCGTTTCTTGTCTTGAACGTTACAGCGAGCGGCCATAATGGACCATAAAAAGCAGTAGGCATCGTCTTTATTTTGAACGTTCACGACAGCATGTTTCTTTTTAATCCATTCAGGTAGTTCAACGAAGCTGGATCCTCCGCGCAATGGATTATATTTATTTATGTTCACTTCTAAATTAATTACGTCAACTAATCTCCAGCCTGAGTCTCTTTCCTGGAACTCATCCGCTTTCACAAGAAGTTTTTCTCTTATGTGCTCCTCGAACCACTGTTTATTATCAGTTGAATCAAGAATTATTTCATTCTTGGTACTGAAATATTTTTCTTCTTTAATGAGATGTTCATCTCTATTAATTTCATATTTACACGTAAATACTCGATTCACTTTCAAACTTCCTTCTTGTTTCAATGCATTTTTCAAACCTACATAGAGCATTCGTCTAGCATCGTCTAAAAATTTGGGTATGTCTGGATTTTTCACGTTAATGATTACACCGGTTCTCATACGACCCTCAAAAACACTTTGTAAGTCTTTCCATTGGACTCTATCAGTTAAATTACCCATTAAGTCTCCTCCTATCACTTCCAAGTTTCTGAATCTTGCGTAGAACGCTTTCAGTCGTCCTAACATGTGAGTTAAATGTCTTTTCTCACTATGACTCGCACTCCTCTTTAATAATGCATGAATTTCTTTCGAATGTCCTCTGATGTGATTAAGCCATTGTTGAATTTCCCTGGGTCTCCTATTCGTTTTCACTATTTCATACGCATCCTCCAATGACCTCAATAATCTTTTACACGCGTTAGGATCCATGTTGTTCATGATAAAGACACTAAAGAACTAGCGGAAAATCAAGGTGAAATTTGTTTATATAGATACATATGTGAGTGTGCCTACGCTTGTACACTTTGTAAAATCTTACGTGATTGGTTGAAAAAGAATCATGTGACTCATGGAAAATTATTAACAGAATAGCAACATTTTTCGTTCGTGGGAAAAAAAATAGCTGAAAAATGTCCTGGATAACATTTAATCTTTGCGGTGCGATAAGACATCAAAGGGTCCGAAAACTCTGCTCCAGTTTGTCATATTCTTAGGGTTGTGAGTACAACATCCATTCCCAGATAAACCGAAAAAGTTTATGTAAACAAAAGATTGCGTTCGGACATCTTCCAATGCATTTCCATTTTTATCAATTTGCAGCAGACGGAGATTTTTCGGAAACTCTTCCTACTACAACGTGGAAAATTTGTCAAGGACTATGCCACATTGGTGGGGGTACCTAAGTTGTTGAATGACTGATCCTCTGCCTTTGCAGGTATACATACTCCCTCCCCTTCTGAACTCTTCTTTTTAAAATATTATTATTTTTCTATTTCATTAGTTTTATCGGAGTAGTTCTCGATTTGAAACCCCTCATCTAGCCTGCGTCCCCTCCTTTACTTTTCCTCTCATTGTTATCTGCGGTATCATGGCCGTCTTACTCTTAGCTGTGCCCTATTCGAGCTAGGACTGCACGGGAAACCATGTAAAACCCCAGTCGCATAGCCGGCCGATTGTGCAGTGCCCTAATGTATCCACCTGTCACACTGACTAGATGGAGACACTAGACCGCTACACCGTGCCTACCACCCGTAACTTTTGTGCGAGCGAGATGTTCCTAAGCGGTCACCCATCCAAGTACTAACCCAGCTCAACGCTGCTTAGCTTGGATGTCCGCCGGAGCAACACCTCACCCACCTAACCATTACAGTCGGATTCTTTTTAAAATAAATATTTACATATTGATATCATTATCAACAACAATTTCACACGAAGGGGGGCGGCAAACGAGAAAGTACCGGAAAACTCAAGTTCAGACATGTCAGGAAAATGTTTTTTAAAATAAATATTTATGTATTGATATCGTTATCATCAACAATTTTACACGAAGGGGGGCGGCAAACGCGAAAGTACCGGAAAACTCTAGTTCAGACATGTCTGGAAAATGTCCAGTGGAGCCAGGTGTCAATGTTTGAAGAAGAAGAGGAGCCCCTTCTATGATTTCTACAGCAAACTAAAGCAGCGAAATAGATAACCCTTTCACCCTCGTGGCAGTGTACTGAGAAGTTCGGGTATACTAATTGATTAATTAATTAATCGATCCGCGAATTTAGCCGTGATCTGCGGAATTAATCTGCGAATCAAACCGCGACCTGCGAATTAATTAACCCCTTATCTCACCCGTTCGCGGGGTAGATTGACTAGGTCACCGAGAAGGTCCTTTGTAATGCAAAACCGCGAATTAAATTGATTATCCAGTGAATTAAATAACCCTTTCGTCACTTCGAGGGAAAGAATCGTGAATTAATTAATCAAACCGCGAATAAACCGAGACCCCACGAATCAAACCGCGAATTAAACCGCGAGCCCGCGAATTCATTAACCCTTTCATCATTTTGAGGGAAAAAATCGCGAATTAATTAATCAAACCGCGAATCAAACCGCGAATTAAACCGCGACCACGCGAATTAATTAACACTTTCATCACTTAGAGGAAAAACCCGCGAATTAATTAAGCAAACCGCGATTTAAATCGCGACCCCGCGAATCAAACCGCGAATGAAACCGCGACCCCGCGAATTAATCAACCACCCACCCACTATCATCTGACCCCCCTACTGGGCCCCAATGACCAGGTCGACGCCAAAAACGTTGCCCCAGAACCGGCATTATATAAGTACTCCAGTTCAAATAGGGGAGGTTGAAGTTTTGACGAAATTCGGGACGGAAGTTGACGAACGAGTCTGAGCCCAAATCATGTATCCAAAGGGGGGGGAATATTTAAAGAAAACCTTTTTTTTCCTCTCACCTGAGACTTTGAGCCTGAGGTCTCCCTTGTCACACTACGTGCATGCGAGCATCCACATTCTGATAGAACACACCTGATTTCGAATGTCGTCGGTTGGTCCATCTATCGTGGTACCTTCGCGCTGCCTCTGCTGCAGTACACTTGAATTCCCCATAAATTAGAATCATATGAACGTGTGCAGTCACTATGTAATTCTTCATTCTTCATTTTACGCAAAATTCCGATAAATATCAAACATGAATAACTTTCCCTCATAAAATAAAAATATTTACCTATTATTTCTCGATTCTTAGTGGAAGAACCTTCCGATATCTTGAATGTTGACATTGAAGGGAAAAAGGAGACGATGTAAATAACACGAATGAGTCAAATAAAATTCTATGTTATTGCGTATTTTTATCACACTGGAATTCCTGGAAGTTCCTTCAGTGATAAATAACGAAAATAAGAGGTAAATTTTGTGTTTCGGGGAGGGAGAGTCAGTCGTTTTCGTCAGTCGTGTTTGATTCTTTGCATGAATCAGACGTGAAGTGAAAATTATGGTGAATTTCACAGCGAACGAATACGCTAATAAGTACCTTAGTAGATATGTAGTGCCGCTTCTGGACCAGTTTGTCCTTGAAAAATGAGTCATCAAGGTCAAGCAGGTGGTGAAGGGTCACGAGGGTCATAAGGTCATCTGGTTGTAGAGGTATGGAGCGGGTAGTGAAGAGTCTCGAGGGCCAGCTGGTTGTAGGGGTATCGGGCGGGTGGTGAAGGGTCTCGAGGGTCATAAGGGTCAGCTGGTTGTAGGGGTATGAGGCGGATGGTGAAGGGTCTCGCGGGTCATAAGGTTCAGCTGGTTGTAGGGGTATGAGGCGGATAGTGAAGGGTCTCGAGGGTCATAAGGGTCAGGTGGTTGTAGGGGTATGGGTCGATTGTAAGAGTCAACTCGTTGAGTAGAGCGTGCGAGGGGGCTAGACACCCGGACCTAGGAGCAAGGGGCCAGGAGCCCGAGCTCGCGAGCACGAGGTGAGGAGACTGAAATATAATTATTCACTGATTTTTACAATGATAGTTGGAAAAATGTGTTTTGATGAAATAGTGAATTTAGGCGTAAAATCGTTGTATGGAACGGCACGGAAGTTTCGAGAAGAGTACGGAATGGTCAATTTCATTTATCGAAAGTAGTAAGAGGGCATTATTGGCGAATTTTTTTCCAGGAATTCTCCCCCCTCCCCCCTTTTTTCAAGGAAGTGCACGTGCACGTCCCCCCGCCCCTCTCGGCGGCATGCCTTTGAAGAGGCCGTCGGCGCGCTGGGGGGCCCCCTGGGGTGCAGGGCCTCAAAGTTGGGGTCCGAGGGTCACAGGAAGTGGGTAGTGGGTGGAAAATGGCCGCCAGATAGAAAATGAGTGGCGGGTGGAAAGTGGGTGGTGGGTGGAAAAGGGGTGGCGGGTGGAAAGTGAGTGATGGTAATAAGAAATGACTACATAACGCTCAATTTATAGGATTACATAAATTATTTATTCAGAAATTATTCTTATTGTCTAGGATACGTAATTTTCTTAATTGTAAAGGATGATGATGATGATGATGATGATGATTATTATTATTATTATTATTATTATTGATCCATTAATGAAGGTACATAATTTTTTCTAGTGGAACGCTGATTACAATGTAAAATACCTTTGCCAGATAAGCTCTGAAAAGGTTAACTTAAATTTTTACGATTACAATTTCGGTTTTGAGTAATTTTTTTAAACATTTTCATAATAATGCGATCGTTACGTTTTGTGTCTGAAGAAAATAGTTTATGAAAGGATTGTAAAGACCGATCATTGAACAACCAGTGAAGCACAGTAATTCAGTACTGGCCACAAACATCAGACGATATATCTTGGAGTCTTTTCTGGCTCCATTCATATACATGGCAATTTCGCTTAAGACGCTGAGCGATTCTTGTGTCGAAGGGCAGCATTCCGAAGCTGTCGAAATAGATTCCTCGTCCATTTGAACCGAGGTAAACGGTAACCCAGTGGCTTCCTGCTTGGTCGCGGTTATCGGTGTTGATGATGATGGCACAGGGCCGAGACCATGTCCAGGGGACACGGTCAGCAGGGTAGACGCCTCCAATTGATGCATCGGTATGGGGTAGTACCTTCAGGAGCTCAAGTGTATTCATAAGACGATGGTACGCAGGACAATAGTCGTGGCCTTGTGACCCGGGTAGAAAAGGTTTATGGTGTGACACCTGCTCGGTTGTTTGGACGCAACTAACGTAATTGTGTGGTGAACCTCTATTAAATAGTTTAGTATTCTTTTTCAGCCACTGTAGTCGACAATAACTTGTCTTGTTGAGTCAATTTCCAACAAATTATCGTATTCAGCATATAGCAGACAATTTACATTTTGCTCTGTTGCTTTGTTGAATCGTACTTCAATACGAACACTCCCACTCTTTACGAGATTCCAATGACCGGCAGAACTTGCAGATAAATCGGGAGTCAGGTCAAAGGCGAATAAACAAAAGCCGTCGGAATATGCTAGACGAGAAATGTTATTTCCATGGTCACTAAAGGGCGTTCCAGTCCCCGCAAATAAAGTATTAAAAGCTTCCACATCTAGACACCCGTCAGAGGTAAAACTCAGTTGCAGGGGTTTCGTAGGTACTTGGCGTCCATCAACATTCAGGCATAAAAAGTTGATTCCAAAATTCTGGAAGTTGAAGGGATTCTTCTTCCTCGCTCCATTGAAACTGGCATTGTCAACAAATCCAAGTATAATTCTTTTAGGCAGTTGCCCTAAAATTGCGTTATCTATCGTCTCTCCCATAATTCCATTATGCAGAACAAAAGATTTAACCTCAACACGGGTCAAGGGATATTTTGTAGTTGTCTTTGCAAGCGTCTTAGCGTGAGCTATCAATATTCCAGGGCTGAGTTTCACGCGTCGAACAATTAAAGAGGCCTCCACAATATTTACTTTATAATTAAGTGTATCGTCCATGAGACAATATTCATCCTGTGCGCGGATAAGACGAATACGTAGCTCTACACCGTTCATCAAAAATTTATCTTGATTGAAAACGTCACAATGCAAATGTCCCAGCAGATCAAACGGTCTTCCACCTTTCGTAAATACTTGTCGAGAGATTAGGCCTTTATTTTTTTTCACATCAGCGCCCACAACTGCAGCGGTATCCATAGCGCCAGAGGTATCAGTTGACCATAGAGCCATTCCGAGATGCGAGGACTTGGCATCTTCTCCATAGTTCAGCAATGTTTCAATATATGCTCTATAGGCGTAGAGGTTGTTTGGCGACGTAACAACTTTTTGATTGAAATATACATCCACTTGGTTGAACATTGAATGCAAAAAATTATTCACAGGACCGACGGAATCCTCAACAGCAGCAGTGCCATCGGGTCTCAAAATTTTCGCTCGAATTTTTATCATAGTGTGTGCCAAATCAATGTATTCTTCTCCATGGCCTGGTACGATGAATTCGATTGGGGCGTCGTCCGATAAAGTAGACACAGGATTATAATAAACAAATTGAGAATTTTCAATACTCGTCTGCGTCGGGGGTATAGTGAACAGATCGAGCTCCGATTTCACGCACTCGGAAGAGTGTGAATGTAGAAACGACATGATGATTAGTTGAAAATATCGTATAAATCGCGAGTCTTCCTCTTGGATTTATTTTTTTNACTTTTTGATTGAAATATACATCCACTTGGTTGAACATTGAATGGAAAAAATTATTCACAGAACCGACAGCCCTCAACAGCAGCAGTGCCATCGGGTCTCAAAATTTTCGCTCGAATTTTTATCATAGTGTGTTCCAAATCAATGTATTCTTCTCCATGGCCTGGTACGATGAATTCGATTGGGGCGTCGTCCGATAAAGTAGACACAGGATTATAATAAATAAATTGAGAATTTTCAATACTCGTCTGCGTCGGGGGTATAGTGAACAAATCGAGCTCCGATTTCACGTACTCGGAAGAGTGTGAATGTAGAAACGACATGACGATTAGTTGAAAATATCGTATAAATTGCGAGTTTTCCTCTTGGATTTTTTTTTCACTTTTTATCCTTTTTTCTTATTTTTTGGAATATTTCTCTTCTTTTATTCTTCCTTGTTTTGGATGTCTTGGCAGACTCGCGTCCAGTGAGCTTATGAGATGCGAGGCGTTTACGCTTTCTTTTATATCCTGATNGTGAACAAATCGAGCTCCGATTTCACGTACTCGGAAGAGTGTGAATGTAGAAACGACATGACGATTAGTTGAAAATATCGTATAAATTGCGAGTTTTCCTCTTGGATTTTTTTTTCACTTTTTATCCTTTTTTCTTATTTTTTGGAATATTTCTCTTCTTTTATTCTTCCTTGTTTTGGATGTCTTGGCAGACTCGCGTCCAGTGAGCTTATGAGATGCGAGGCGTTTACGCTTTCTTTTAGATCCTGAACCACGCATCATGGACCCAATTTTTTCCGGTGCCTTCCTTTTCAATTTTAATCCCGACTCCGCTAGCCGATCCTCCAGCGCCACCTTTAAGGGTTTTCCGTTTGTCACTACATCGCCTACAANTGATTGTTTGAGGACTGCTTTCGTTATTTGGAATATTCCTGTACCCCAATTAGTCTCATATTTTTTCTCAAAGATGCCTTTCGCTCGACTGATGCGCACATAGTCCCCAACTTTGTATTTAATGGTTTCTTTACGAGATTTCTCCGACTTGTACCGATTTCGTATATTACGCCATGCATATGGAGCATTATCGATATTAACAGTCGCAGGTGCCATTTTTATTGATGAATGTCTCGAGTTGTTATAAGAGTCGACAATTTGTTCCAACACATCCATATATTTATATGTTCGACTATGTGTAAAGTAACGCCACATGCGCTCCTTCAGTGTCCGATTGAAACGTTCCACGATTGCGGCTTTTATGTCAGGATTACGCGCAACACGAAATTGAATTTTTTTATCAGAGAAAAATTTTTGGACACTGCTAGCCATAAATTCTTTTCCCTTGTCAGTTTGTATACAAACAGGCACACGACCACCGCTCCTTCCCATTATACGTTTAAAGCCCTCGAGTACCTGCGATGCCGACTTGTCCTTCAATGGTTCAACCCAGGCAAACTTGCTTAAAACGTCAATGACCACAAGTAAATATGAAATCCCATCATTGTATGTCTTTAGTGATCTCAACTCAACCAAATCAGCCTCCCATACATCATCAATGTTTGTCACTGTATAATGTAACCGTGGAAATTTACGTCTGATGGGTCTATGGAGAGTATAAGTATTCTGTGCGTTTAACCAATTTTTTATTTTATTTTTTTCAATTCCATTCTTATATTTTGTGAGAATATGTCGTGCTCCCGTATAAGCCACAGACTCTGGAGGATGAAAATAGGCCCCCGATAGTTTCTCTTTTTCTAAAATTGAAGCCATGATGAAAGTCCTGAGGTCTTTTTTTCTTTTTTGCCGTATGGAGAAAAAACTCGCAATCTTCTCTTCAAATTCCGACGAGTACGGTGCACGAGCGAGCTGCGGGGTGTATCACCCTCTTCTTCAAAGCTTTCGTCCTCCGAAATCTCGGGCTGTACTTTGGGCCTACTAGAAGGTATTTGCGGTACACGATGAAATTTAGGGTTACCCATAAACTCGCGAGGTGTATTATAAATATGGAGATGGACGGCAAAATGTTCCCAGCCTTTAGCTTGACAAGTTTTACGGGCTCTGACCACATCTTGAATTAAATCGACAAAATTCACGCCATCAAGTGATTGACCATTCAAAGTCCCTTGTCCCCTTGCATCCCACTTGAGTTTTCTTGCAGTGTCTACTCTATCGATGTATTCCAAAATACCCAAGGCTTTTCTTTGGAAGGTCGCAGGTATAGTCGCTACAATAGCTTTTGGATCGTATCGTTCGCTAGACCCCGTCTCGTCGGGGGTCTCCGCTTCTTGCACAGG
>NW_021680393.1:239193-242996 GCF_001412515.2 Diachasma alloeum | reverse complement strand
GAGGCTATTACCTCATTGGTCAAGGACAATACGCGTAGGCGTGTACAGGTGAAATACTGGAGATATACACTTATCCCCCCTATGGCCAATAGTAGGACACTGACTTTTTCCAATATAGGCTGATTTTTTTCTCACTTAGCCACAGTTTCCAAAAAGTTGTTCGGAATGACGGACCCAAACGATTCACTAGGGCCTAGTGGTGCTTCTAGAGGAAATACCCCACCTCTGGGGTGCGATTTTGATTGGATAAATAATTTTAATTTGGACTTATTAAGTGATTTTGAAATTGAAGATAATTTTGAAGTGGATTTATTCGAGAGTTTTAACGCCGAGTTCTTTGATATTCAATATGGTGGTGGTAAAAAAGTGATCAATGATCCTGAGGCGCTCAAAGCCGTTGAAGACTTCAATCTAGATTTACTAGATCAACACAATNTCCTCTGGAGTGCGATTTTGATCGGATAAATAATTTTAATCTGGACTTATTGAGTGATTTTGAAATTGAAGATAATTTTGAAGTGGATTTATTCGAGAGTTTTAACCCCGAGTTCTTTGATATTCAATATGGTGGTGGTAAAAAAGTTAGCCATGATCCTGAGGCGCTCAAAGCCGTTGAAGACTTCAATCTAGATTTACTAGATCAACACAATGGTGAGTATCACATTATATGTTAATAATAATGAATATTTTTTTCTAAAAATATTCTTACCATTGAAACTATATTCAATTTCAGATGCTCAGTTTGGCCGAAATGAAGAGGGCCCACCATCAGCTCTGAGAACAATACGAAGGTCACGCCAGAGGCTCCCTCGTTTCAAACTCGACACACATGTGATGGAGTTTAGAATTAACCCTGTGCCTGAAGGTCGCAATCCGACCGAGTGGGTGGAAGAAGCTTTTCGAGATGTATACAATAATATCATAGAAGCCGGTGGCCGCGGAATGAATCGAATGTGCGTCACATTCAATTTTGCAAAGATGCAAAGAGACAACGCTTGGCTAAGCCCACGTGCGATTAATGGATACGAGTTTCAAGATTTGTGGAATCTTGTGAGCTCTATTGCACAGAGCGCCAATGGTTTCGACTGTGCGGACACATTTTGGATAAAACTCCATGTGGCTGAAGCCCCTGCAGGACAAGGAGACTTTTTTAAAAAGGGGATGAAAAGGGGACTGAGTAAAAAATGTGTGCTTCAAATTTCAAATGAAGATGGCTTGTGTTTAGCCCGATCACTTGTTGTGGCCAGAGTATACGCAAAGAAATTGAAGGCCCGAGCTGACAAGGGCGAAATACACGAGATGTGGCAATTCATTCCACAATCCAATGGTAAAATGCAACGTAAGGAAGCCCAACGCCTGACACGCGAGGCAGGGGTCGTTGTACCTGCCGATGGCTGTGGTTTATAGGAAATTATACAATATCAAAGACATTTGGCACGTGAGGGGTGGATTATCAAGGCTTACTCTCTCAAAAGGAATGGCAAAGATCGCCCGGTACTCTACGATGGCACGGCTGAACTAACCAGCAGGAATATACCTACACAATATACTCTCCCCATTGTCTATTATCCGGAAGAAAAACACTATGAGCCAATTCAAAATTTACCTTCATTCTTCGGCTGCAAGTATTATTGCGAACATTGTAATACGCCCTACAGCTCTCAAGGCCATGTTTGTGATAAAACTTGTGACAGATGTCTAAAAAATCCACCATGTGACACTACAAGTGTGGATAAAATAGTGTGTGATGACTGTAATCGAGAATTCCACGGTCGATTGTGTTTCGAAAACCATAAGAAAGCAGGCTCTTTTGGAGGGNCTCTTTTAGAGGAAGAAAACCAACAGTATGTGGAAACATAAAATTGTGTAAAAATTGCAATACGAAAATTGATCATCGGAATGCTCAGAAACACCAATGCAACAAATATTTCTGCTCTGTCTGTCAGAAGGATGAAGCCGTATCTCACCTGTGTTACATGCCTACATTGAAATTTAAGAAGAAAACAACGGTGAAACGTGTGGCGTTTGTTTTTTACGACTTTGAAACACGACAAGACGATAAGATGGAAGGGACTGATGACGTCAACATACACGTGCCTACACTCTGTGTTGCCCAGACTGTATGTGACCGATGTGCAGAGATGAACGATGACGACATTATGAAAACTGAGGAGAATCTTAGAAGCACATGCAGTGTGTGTAATCCTCGAGAACATGTTTTTGACGATGGCGATCCTGTGCGTGGATTTGTGAATTATATTACATCACTGGGTAAGGCGTATAAAAAAGTCATATGTATTGCACACAACGCGAAGGGTTACGACTCTCAATTCATTTTGAGAGATGTTATAAAACGAATAAACAGCGAAATTAAAGCAATTATCAACGGCACAAATATAATTTTGATGGGTTTTGGGGATAATAAGTTTATAGATAATTTGAATTATTTCCATATGGCTTTAGCCAGTTTACCGAGGGCCTTTGGTTTAGGAGATATTGCAAAAGGCTATTTCCCGCATTTTTTCAATGAACGAGACAATCGAGAATACGTTTGGCCTATACCTGAGAGAAAATATTATGGCGCGGATACGATGAATGTGCAGGATCGAGAAAAATTCTTAACTTGGTACAATGAACGTGTAGCCGAAAATTACCAGTTTGATTTCCGTAAAGAAATTTTGCATTATTGTAGACTCGATGTTACAATTTTAAGGAAAGCGTGTGTGGAGTTTCGTAAATTAATCATGAATGCTGTTTATTCATGTTTGCCCATTTACAGAGTGTGTAAAGATTGCTTCGACGTGTATGCGCATTTTTCAAACAAATTTCTTGAAAGAAAAACAGATAGGTATTATACCTCAGGGCGGTTATCGTTTAGGAAAAACGCAATCAAAAGTAGCGATTGAGTGGTTACTCTGGCGCGAGTATTGCGAGAATCATCGAATAATACACGCCGGGTGGACTCGCGAGCACAGAACGGAATCAGGGCATCGGCTAGATGGTTATTGGGAAGATGTTGAAAATAATAAAAAATATGCATATCAGTTTCACGGCTGTTATTGGCACGGTTGTCCACGGTGTTTCAAGTTTAATAGAGATAAAAAGTTGAGCCATAAGGATACATTAGAGAATCGATATGAGAGAACAGGAGCAATTACAAAGGAATTGCAAAACTTGGGTTACGAAGTCGTTGAAAAGTGGGAATGCGATTTTATTCGTCCAAAAGAGACAGATCTCCAATTGTCAAATTTTCTTGAAAATATCGATCAACAAATGTTTGTTGCTTTAGATCCTCGAGACGCGTTTTTCGGTGGACGTACGGGAAATACCGTAAAACACTGATGTTAAAGAGAATGAAAAAATTCGATATGTCCACGTTTGTTCGTTATATCCATATGTTTTAAAGACGGGGATTTTTCCTGCCGGTCACGCCACTGTACATGTAAGGAACGATTGTCAGCTCATATGTCCTAATAATGATATTTCGCGGATAGAGGGCTTGTGAAATGCCGCATTTTACCCCCGCGACGATTATTTTACCCAGTTTTACCTGTCAAAGCACACGGTAAGCTACTGTTTCCTCTCTGTCGGTCATGCTACGAAGGTTTAGTGCAAGACAATTGCCCTCATGATGACCCCACTGACCGCGAGTTTTTGGGGACTTGGGTCGCCCCAGAGCTCCGTAAAGCCGTAGAGGTCGGGTATAAAATTTTGGAAATGAGTGAAATTTGGGATTATAAAAAAACAACACGGTATGATCCTATGACACGAACAGGAGGTTTATTTGCCGAGTATATAAACAC
>NW_021680393.1:236129-238955 GCF_001412515.2 Diachasma alloeum | reverse complement strand
AATCCAAGGATAGATATATATCCGAATATGAGGCGAGAGAGGGAATAAAACTCGACAAGGATAAAATTTAAAAAAATGCTGGATTGAGAGCAGTAGCTAAACTTTGTTTAAACTGTCTCTGGGGTAAATTTGGAGAAAGACAAAATTTAACGAAAAAGGCAATTATTCGGACATATGAGGAGTTTGCTAACATAATGTTCAATCCTGAAATCGAAGTGACAGGGCTTGTCCCTGTCGATAACGAGACTCTCTTCATGTCCTGGAAACATTTAAACGAAGCTGCGGAACTGTCTACCAAAGCCAACGTTGTTATTGCGGCTTATACAACAGCTCACGCACGTCTGAAATTATATTCTTATTTAGAAAAACAGCAAGAACGCGTTTTATATTATGATACAGACTCGGTTATTTACGTGAGCGATGGAACTAACGAGTTACCACTGGGGAATTTTCTGGGTGACTTGACCGACGAAGTAGAGGGCTACGGAGAAGGGAGTTTCATTACGTCTTTTGTCTCTGGCGGTCCAAAATTTTATACTTATCGCGTGAAGAAACTGGATGGAAACATCGCAGAAGTTAGTAAAATAAAAGGTGTTAGGCTAAATTACGACACGCGTAAACAGATTCATTACGACTCGATTCGTGCCCTCGTTGTCGATCAGGTAGAGCCTTACCAGATCAACTACAAGGGTATACGACGGACAATGTACCACGACGTCATCACGAAACCCGAGAGCAAGATTATCCGCGCGACGGGCCCGAAACGAAGGCGTGATAATGGCGCTGCAACCCTCCCCTATGGATATAAGCCAAAACGACGCGCGATTGAACCCGATGAATGAAAAATATTTTTGATTTCTGAGGTAGCGATTAGGGATTGGATTATGGATTAGAGTAATTTTTTGTAGAAGTAAGTTTTTTCGTAGATATAAGCTACATATAAGTTATCAATGTCGTTTTTTTAGATTTAAGCGAATTTTAAATTTTTTTAGATGATAATTAGATGTAAGTTTTTAAAAGTAAGTTTTTTGTAAATGTAAATTTTTCTTTTCAAAATAAAAGATAAAATGTGAACTTTTTTTTGTTTTTTTAAATCCTTATGCTACAAGGAAGTAAATTTTTCAAGGTATTTTGTTTTTCAAATAAAGAAAAAGAAGGATATTTAATTTTTTTTTTATTCCAAACTTTAATTCTAAAAAAAACATTTTTTTAAATCAAAAACTTGAAAATAAAACTTAAAACTAAAAATACATCTTTTTTTCTTAAAAACTAGAATTACATTTTTTTTTCGTTTTTTTCTCATTTTCTTCTTCTTCGGGGGTCTTACTCCCACTCCTCGAGGTCCCAGTTGTCCGTACTGCTGTTAAGATGATGGGAGCCCACCAAAGAGATTGTGGAGGTCTTATAAATCCTCGATGGGAGATTCTACAGAGCTGGTCGCATGCATCTGAAAATTAAAAAAACGAGTGAAATTTGGTTGACAAAAAATCTACGGAAAATGCGACGAATAAGTTTCCCATGAAAACAATCCAGCACGGAAAATGTCTGCAGGAGAGAAAGCGAGCAAAAATTTCTGTCATAAAAAATTTCTTTCACACAAAATTTCGACACTGAAAAATTGGAGGAAAACCAGAATACAAAAATTCTAAATCGAAAAAAAAAACGAGACGAAACCCGAATGGAAAATACACGCAAACTCAATAAGAGACGTTTAAAAACCGAAAAAAATGCACGCATGTTAAAAAAAATTCAACTCAAAATTTGACGCTGAAAAATTGGACGACACCGGAATAGAAAAATTCGTAAACGAAAAAATCTAACATGGAAAATTTCAACGAGAGAAAACGCCAGCAAAAATTTCTTTTACAAAAAATTTCTTTCAAAAACAATTTCGACAGTGAAAAATTGGACGAAAACCGGAATAGAAAAATTCAAAAATGAAAAAAAACGAGACGAAAACCGAATGGAAAATACATGTAAACTCCATAAGAGACGTTTAAAAACCAAAAAAATGCACGCATTTGGGAAAAAATTCAACTCAAAATTTGAGGCCGAAAAATTGGATGACACCGGAACAAAAAAATTCGAAAACGAAAAAATCTAACACAGAAAATTTCAACGATAGAAAACGCGAGCAAAAAGTTCTTTCACAAAACATTTCTTTCAAAAACAATTTCGACGCTGAAAAATTGGACCAAAACCGGAATAGAAAAATTCAAAAATTAAAAAAAATGAGACGAAAACCGAATGGAAAATACATGTCAACTCCATAAGAGACGTTTAAAAAACCAAAAAAAATGCAAACATTTTGGAAAAAATTGAACTAAAAAGTTGACGCTGAAAATTTTTAAACAAAAAAAATTTCTTTCTCACAAAAAAATGCACGAGAGTCGGACTCTAGAAAATTACCCAGAAAATTATGAACGAGAAAACTATGTGAACATTTTTTTTTTTTATACAAAAAACCGAACAAGAATTTTCACAAAAAATATCACTCAAAATATAAATAAAAACTTACCATCCGGTAGGTTCTCTCCATTTCAGTGATGACTGACCCGACCATTTTCAAACTTTTGTTCTTTTTGTCGAAATGAAAAATCACACGGAGCACTATACGAAAAACGGTGGAAACTCGTCACTGAAGACTATTTTGAAGAATATGAAGTTGTGAGTATGTCTTCCAAAGATCTCGCAGTTTACATATCTCGAATTATTTATTCTCTTCCTCTTTATTTTTCTTTTTTCGCCACGATCATTCGTTTTTTCGGCGGTATGTACTTTTCATCCTCCGTGTATTTATCAACATATACACGTATGCGTTTCTGA
>NW_021680393.1:229165-235360 GCF_001412515.2 Diachasma alloeum | reverse complement strand
AGAGAGAGAGAGAGAGAGAGAGAGAGAACGTATTGTCCGCTCTTTGCGTCATTCATGGTTGCAATCCTTTGTTATCCCTTTAAAAAAAAATTCAAAAGCGTAATGTCTCTCCGGAGTCTCAAGGACAGTGGCTCCAATGTCCTGGAGAGCGACATCCGGACATTTGCCGACGCCGTCCTCCACGGTTGGACCACCAGCAGAGGGGCCCGACTCCCGACACCCGTCCGATATATACTGTCCACCACCCACTTTCCACCCGCCACTCATTTTCTATCTGGCTGCCATTTTCCACCCACCACTCACTTCCTGTGACCCTCGGGCCCCAACTTTGAGGCCCTGCATCTCAGGGGGCCCCCCAGCGCGCCGATGGCCTCTTCAAAGGCATGCCGCCGAGGGGGGAGGGGGGACGTGCACGTGCACTTTCTAGAAAAAAGGGGGGGAGGGGGGAGAATTCCTGGAAAAAAATTCGCCAATAATGCCCTCTTACTACTATCGAACTTGATAACTAAAATTCTCATGCTAACTCGATACCTTCGCTACGCTTGGCTCAAGGTTATTCTCAAGCATTGATGACGACTTAATTATTCTATGGTGTTCTTTTTATCTACATTCGTCGAAATATAAACATACGACGTGATGCATAGCGTCGTTGCGAGTGTATTTGCGGGCCTCCGGGTGCCAGTTTGCCATTGAGCACTAACCCGGAAGGATCTGTAGTGAAAAAAGTTTAGTCGTTGCACTGTGTTGCGTAAGTATATTACTTCATCGTACTTCAGTGGTTTCATCATGGAACAAGTGACCACTCAAATTATGGATTGCAATGAAAGGATTTCATGATTAATTTACGAAAATTAGTGTGATTTTTGTAACATGAAAAATGATGTGATCACTCAAACCATGGATTGTAGTGGAAGGATTTCATGATTAATTTAGAAAAATTAGTGTGATTCTCTAAAATGAAAAAATGATTGATTTTTTTGCGTGCATTGATCAAACGTTGGGGTGAATACATTCAACGAAAAATAACTGATACCATTTTGTGAAATTTGAGTCGTGTTTTTTGTTCCAAATTTTCAAAAGTTTTATAGTTGATAAAGGCAATTTCCATTTCATTTCACGTTTTCTCGAAAGGATTAGATTGCATTTTATTAAAGAGAAAAATGAGAGGTATGAATTAATGGTTAGGGAGATTGAGATAAAACGGACAATTTTCAACTTTCAGTATTATCTGATAGAATGAAACGATTTGCAGAAGTCGAGACTCATTTCGAAGCTTGAAATTACATTTTTCAAATAAGAAAAAAATGGAAATTCTACTCTAGCGTTCTTGAGTTATTTACGATGATAATGGCCCATTTTACCCCACTCTCCATATATTAAGAGGAAATTATAATTTCGATAATCATTTCAAAGCATTCGCAGAAGAATAAAAATCGTATCTCTCTATATAATAAAAAAATAAGCCCAAAAATTCAGGCGACGCTCAAAATTCAGGGGACGCTTGATCCGGCCCATATATGGGGGGTGCCCATATATGGGGGTGCCCATATGTAGGGGGTGCTCATATAGGGGGGGGGGGGCCCATATGTGGGGGGTACCTATATATATGGGGTTGCCCACATAGGGGGGTGCCTACATATGGTGGTGCCCATTTATGGGGGGGTGCCCATATATGGGGGGGTGCCCATATATGGGGGGGTGCCCATATATGGGGGGGTGCCCATATATGGGGGGGTGCCCATATGGGGGGGGTACCTATATATATGGGGTTGCCCACATAGGGGGGTGCCTACATATGGTGGTGCCCATTTATGGGGGGGTGCCCATATATGGGGGGGAATTACACGTATGTGTCCTCTTATGGTAAAGTATTTATAGAGCTATCGGAAAAACGCTCCCGGTCACACCCATTCGGTCACACCGGGAGCCGGGCTTCAGGGCTTCAGGGGACGTCCCCATCCGTGGAGGGTCTCAAGGGTCATAGGGGCCCTAAGGGTCATAGGGGTCATAGAGGGGCTAAGAGTTATCAGGGCCACGAGGGTCACAAATGTACTAAGGCTCTTAAGGGCCACGAAGGTCATAGAGGTGCTAAGGGTCATAAGGGTCATAGAGGGGCTAAGGGTCATAAAAGTCACGAGGGTCTCAAAGGTCATAGGGGTCATAGGGGTTCTAAATGTCATAGAGGTTCTAAGGATCACGAGGGTCATAGGAGTGCTAAGGATCACGAGGGTCATAGGAGTGCTAAGGGTCACGACGGTCATAGGAGTGCTAAGGGTCATGAAGAGCATAGGGGTAATAAGGGTCATAAGGGTCATGGGGGTTCTAAGGGGACTATCCATATATATGGGCGGTGCCCATATATGAGCGGTGTCCATATATGGGGGGGTGCTTATATATATGGGGTTGTTCCCATATACGGGGGGGTGCCAATATATGGGCGGGTACCTATATATATATATATATATATGTTTAAAGGCCAGTTTGATGACAGTAACGGATTTCTTAACCATACGATAAATGGAGCTATGGTCACTTTGATGACAGTCATCGAAATGAACACTAGTGGGCGTTCGTCGTGTGGTATAGTGTTCGTCCTGCAACTTTGACCTCGACCTCGCGAACCCTCCAGTATGCCGATAACCTCACTCCGAATATCTGACGCGAATATTCCCGAAAGTGGAGTTCGTATGTTTTGTAATAAAACTTGCGGTCAGAAGGGACCACGGCGGATCTAAGTGCATGAGGAGGTAGAGCAAGGTATGAGCGTCATTTACCATCTGAACATAGCGACCGTGCGTAACCCGACCAGGCAGCATATTACAGCATTGCGCCAGTTGGAAATTGTGAATACACACCCACAATTAACAACTTTTTGGGAGCCTTGAACAGCCACCTCCACGTGGTGCTCCCGGGTCATGCCAAGAGCTGTTCGGTTTTGAGGTTATAATTCATACATTTGAATTATACTTCAAAACATTGCAGTGTCACCATAAAACCCTTAAACATATATATATGTATATATGAGGGGTGCCCATATAGGGGGGGTGCCTATATATGGGGGTGGCCATTTATGGGGGGGTGCCTATATATGGGGGGGAATTATACGTTTGTGGCCTCTTATGGTAAAGTATGTATAGAGCTTTCGGAAAAACCCCGGTCACACCAACTCGGTCACACCAAGAGGGGGAGCGGGCGAAGCCCCCCCCCCGGGGTTGGCGAGCGGAGCGAGCAGGGGGCGTATAAATAAAATCATATCAAGTTTGATACAATAATTTCGATTTTTCTCATGATTCAATTTTGGTCAATTTTGATTTAATATTGGGTTTTCGATTCAATATTGGGATAAGTTTTTCCAAAAATCAGAGAGATATTCGTTGCAATTGAAATTTTCAGTGCATGCTCTTTGGAAAAAACATCTGCATTTTTTTAATTTCCTGTTTTCTATTCTTAAAGCAAACAACAAACATGTCAGTGATTTATCGTTACATCTACATCAAACCAAATGTGGCTGTCCCTTACGAGTGGGTCAGCTCAGTTCCAATCAAGGTCATTGAGATCATGACTGACATGGCGATCAGGGACAAAGATCGATGTCAAGGCAGCTTCATTGACATCTATGGGGTAGTTTGTACTCTGAAGATTGTGGACAATGGGAATACCTTCCTCTTTGACAAGTCACAATTCCCCGTTCAAAACGGTGCCTAGATTCTCATTGGTAAAATAATAAAAAAATTACATTCTTCTTCTATTTAGTTTATTCAGAAATTGCGATTAATAATTTTATTCTCATTTGAGGTGCTTTTTTGATGTCGCCCATCATCATTCAGGACGAACTCATCATTTTCTTCTATCTGGTGTCATTGTAATGAAGTAACTATTTTATTTTTTTAAGTTAATTCGTTTTGTCATTGATGAACATTCTCTCTGTTTGAGGAACATATTTTCTATTTTGAGTTTATGAAAATGCTCCAAGTGATGTCTGAATTTTTAATTACATTGGTTTGAACAGATTTTAAAATGAAAGGATAAAAGAGAAAAATTGCGCTCCATGGTAATTTGTTGAAACATCTGAAAAATCATTAAATCCCATTTCTGAAGATTTATTTTATGAAAAAATGTTCATGCAGAATGTTTATCAAGTTTTTCATTCATCCAAATATTTTTAGATCGTAAGCGTTTTGCCTTTTCATCGAATATTTGTTTGAGATTAAATATTTTTCCATGGTTTTTGTAGTTGTAATAGGAAAATTCACGATTTTGTGTAAAATCCAGAAAATTTCTATATTTAAGGAGAAAATCATGGAAGAATGAGAATTGAATTTAAGTTATAACATTATAGTATTATAGATGCGTCCCTTGAATGGAAAATAACTTTGTTTATGATCTGAGCCTGCAAACGAGTCTCTAAATATATGAAACACTAGGGAGCAAGTAGTCACATAACAGCCACCTAATTAGGTGGCTATTAGGTGGCTAATTGGGGCTGTCTTGTTTTGGTGTAAAAAAGGGTAAATGATACCTGAAACCATTATGGATGTTAATCTACAAATTATTAATGAATTTTAGTAACTTTAATGACATTAATTTCCATTAATTAAGGAAAATAACTATTTGCAAATTGAAGGGGAAAATATGTCAGTAGGGGGAATGCCGCCGGATGGCGGCAGTGTCGACTTCTCGCCCAGGCCGATAAAGTCGGCAGCAGTGGCGGGAGAAATATTTTTCAAAACTGGTAAAGGGACGTTCTCATGTAATTGACTATCCAACAGCTTCTTATTGGCATTTTTTTAAATAAGTTTAATTCTGTATTGACCCAATTGCCCTACGTGAAAAATGTTGTGGCAAATAGATATGTAGGAGGAGAATGCTGCGGGTCAAATAGGGGCGAAGAAGGTCATCAAATAATTAGATAAATAAAAGAATCGACCCTAAAAAATTTGAACTTTGTGAGAAGTGGGGGGAAGGGTATGTATACGGAGGGTTGAGATTTTCACCCGTAGATGGGGGGGGGAGGCAAAATTTATATGAACAATATATATATTTTAAATTATGTTGAAAAAATGATTGAAAATTAATTTCTAAACAACTATCTATTTATGCATTGATTTTCGAATTGCAAAATTAATTAATTCAATAAATAAATTGATTTATCCACTCGGTTTTTTTATCTGTGGAAAATAGACGCATATATCCGGACGGATGAAAATTGAAGGGAGGTGAGGGGTTTGAGATTACATTTTTATGAAATGTTCCCCTCCGGAAACATGCGCTGATTTTTTATAAATTAAAAAAAATGAATTTCGGGGAAAATACTTGATTATGCGGTTTCTCGGGGGGTTGAAGACAGCCGCATACATCCGGAGGCATGAGAATTGAGGGGGGTGAAGGGAAGACGTCTAAGATTACATTTTTATAAAATTTATCCCCCCCTCCGGAAACATTCGCTGATTTTTTATAAATTAAAAAAAATGAATTTCGGGGGAAATACATGAGTATGCGGTTTCTCCGGGGGGTGGAAGACACCGGCCTATATCCGGAGGGATAAAAATTTAACGGAGTAAGGCAGAGGGGTTTGAGACTACATTGTTATAAAATTTACCCCTCTGGAAACATGCGCTGATTTTTTATAAATTAAAATATGAATTTCGGGGAAAGTAGATGATTATGCGGTACTCCGGGGGTTTGCAGACACCCGCATATATCCGGAGGGAGGAAAATTTAGGGGGGCGAAGGGGAGGGGTTTGAGACTACATTGTTATAAAATTTGCCTCTCCGGAAACAGGCGCTGATTTTTTATAAATTAAAAAAAAATGAATTTCGGTGAAAATACATGAGTATGCGGTCTCTCCGGGGGATTGAAGACATCCGCATATATCCGGAGGGATGAAAATTTAGGGGGTGAGGAGGAGGGGTTCGGAACTACATTGTGAGAAAATTTGCCTCTCCGGAAACATGCGCTGATTTTTTATAAATTAAAAAAAGAATTTCGGGGAAAGTAGATGATTATGCGGTACTCCGGGGGTTTGCAGACACCCGCATATATCCGGAGGGAGGAAAATTTAGGGGGGCGAAGGGGAGGGGTTTGAGACTACATTGTTATAAAATTTGCCTCTCCGGAAACAGGCGCTGATTTTTTATAAATTAAAAAAAAATGAATTTCGGTGAAAATACATGAGTATGCGGTTTCTCCGGGGG
>NW_021680393.1:187213-228993 GCF_001412515.2 Diachasma alloeum | reverse complement strand
GGGTGAAGACATCCGCATATATCCGGAGAGATGAAAATTGAAAGGGGGTGAGTGGAAGGGGTCTGAGATTACATTTTTATAATATTTACCCTCCCGGAAACATGCGCTGATTTTTTATAATTTTTTGAAAAATGATTTTCGGGAAAAATACACGAGACTGGGGATTTTCTGGGAGATTGAAGACAACCGCATATATCCGGAAGCATGAAAATTAAGGGGGGTGAAGGGGAGGGGTCTGAGATTACATTTTTATAAAATTTACCCCCCCCCCCGGAAACAAGCGCTGAATTGAATTTCAAAAAAACATTGAATTTCGGGGAAAATACATGTGTATGCGGTTTCTCTGGGGGGTTGAAGACACCCGCATATATCCGGAGGGATGAAAATTTAGGGGGGTGAGGGGGACGCGTCTGAGATTACATTTTTATAAAATTTACCACGCTGGAAACATGCGCTGATTTTTTATAAATTAAAAAAATGAATTTCGGGGAAAATACATGAGTATGCGGTTTCTCCGGGGGGTTGAAGACAGCCGCATATATCCGGAGTGATAGAAGTTGAGGGGGTGAGGGGAAGCGGTCTGAGATTACATTTTTATAAAATTTACCCCTCCGGAAACATGCGCTGATTTTTTTCAATTTTTTGAAAAATTAATGTCGGGGAAAATACATGAGTATGCGGTTTCTCCGGGGGGTTGAAGACAGCCGCATATATCCGGAGTGATAGAAGTTGAGGGGGTGAGGGGAAGCGGTCTGAGATTACATTTTTATAAAATTTACCCCTCCGGAAACATGCGCTGATTTTTTTCAATTTTTTGAAAAATTAATGTCGGGGAAAATACATGAGTATGTTGTTTCTTCGGGGGGTTGAGAAATAAATCTTCTTGAATAAATCTTCCATTCCCATCTCAAATCACTTTTGAGCCTGTCCAGCACGTCTCTGCACTATATATTTTTTTGCGAACTATTTCATTTGTTCAAAACTTGACTATAAACTGATAGTTGCATTAAATAGATGGAGACTACCAGATATTCAATTACTCCTGATTAACACTAAAAATTGCATGAAAAAATAATGATCATAATACAGATTTCATCAAGCGAGACGTAACATTTCTTTCTATACCATTTTCATGAATAAGTTGCAGGAAAAGTTGGAAATTAACGAAATCGCATTCTTCTGGGCTTGAATTTATGAATACAGATAAACTATTGTCTGCCCCCCCCCTCCCTCTTCGAACGAAACGTGCAACCTTACGGATACACGCGTCTGTCTGCAACCCCCTGTGAAAACCCCATTATCTAGTATTTTTCCCGAAATCGATTGTTAAAAAAATGATGAAAAATCCCAACATGTTTCCGAAGAAATGACTCTTGTAAAAATGAAATTTGTGACCCCTCCCCCTTAACCCCGTAAATTTTCACCCCTCCGGATACATGCGGCTGTTTTCAACCCCCCGGAGAAACCGCATGCTCATGTATTTTGCCCGACATTCATTTTTTTTAATTTATAAAAAATCAGCGCATTTTCCGGGGGGGGGGTACATTTCATAAAAATGTAATCTCAGACCCCTTCCCTCACCCCCCTTAATTTCCATCACTCCGGATATATGCGGCTGTCTTCAACCCCCCCGAAAAACCGCATACTCATGTCTTTTCCCCGAAATTCATTTTACTTTTAATTTATAAAAAATCAGCGCATGTTTCCGGAGAAGCAAATTTTATAACAATGTAATCTCAAACCCCTCCCCCTCACCCCCTAAATTTTTATCCCTCCGGATATAGGCGGGTGTCTTCACCCCCCGGGAGAAACCGCATACTCATGTATTTTCCCCGAAATTCATTTTTTTTAATTCCATCCATTAGTAAAAGATCCGTGATCATCGCCCGGCTTTTTCTTTGTTTTCTAGGCTCAAGCCCATCTCCCTCTTCCATGAACCATAATGTTGTATACGTATTGGAAAGATCATTAAATAAGCTTCAAAACGATACCTGAGTAATCCTATTCTGATCATTTTTCATGTAGTTATGATACTTTTAGGCTGAAAATGAAGTTTTACGTTTTAATTCACAAATTAACTTTGGCTGGAGTTTTTGATCCTTCCCTGTATACTACACTAGAATATCTATATATCATTTTGAAGAGCATTCATCAGTCTTTGAAATGGTGTATGATAAATCACATTTGATAGAATTTCCATTGAGTTATTGCAGATTGCTTTCATTTTTTACGTTATGTCACACTCAAAAAATGACACTTTTTGCTATTTAGCGATTCTTTTGAGTTGACCAACGGGGACAAATCACACACCAATTTGTAATTCTTATCGATATCTTCAAAATGATACCTCATATTAGCCATTCCATTCATTTAGTTAATCGCTATAAGCGGTAATATGGCGATTTTAGCATGTCACGTTTTGAAAATTTTCATGTTTTTCTTCTTAATGACGTAATTTTCTCAGTTTCTGTTAAATTCCGTGGATATATTTCATGCTCAGGTCAAAATATATCAAATTACCTTGAAATTGATCACTAAATTATTTGATTGAGACAAATTTTCATCAACTTATGGGAGTTTTTATGCAAAAATTGAATGTTATGATGTTTATTTTCAATTTAGCTTAGTTCGGATCTTTCTATAATTAGTGGTCAAGTAAATGAAACTAGTCATATATCTCTTTGAAGGGTATTTACTATACTTCAAAATGGTGCCTGGTAATTATGATTTAATTAAATTTTCATCAAATTATAGGAGATTGTTTTCATTTTTTGTGTTATCTCACAGTCCAAAAATGACACTTTTTACCACTTATTGATGCTTTAGACGTGACCAACGAGGATGTATCATATGTCAATTTATAGATCTCATCGAGATCTTCACACTGATACCTCATATTATCTATTTAATTACATAGATGGTCACAGTGGTCATAAGCGATAATGTGGCGATTTTGGCATGTCACGTTTTGAAAATTTCCATGTTTTTCCTCTTAATGATGAAATTTTCGTGGTTTTTGTTCAAATCTCTCGAGATATTTTATGCTCAGGTGAAAGTATATCAAATTATCTTGAAATTGACTGCTGAATTATTTGATTAAGGCGAATTTTCATAAATTTATGGGAGTTTTTATCCAAGAATTGAATTTTATGATGTTTTTTGCAAATTCATATCAGTTTGGATTTTTTTATAATTATTGGTCAAGTAAATGAAACTAATCATATATGATTTCGAAGGGTATTTACTATTCTTCAAAATGGTGCCTGGTAATTATAATTTCATCGAATTTTCACCAAGTTATCCGAAATTGTTTCATTTTTTGAGTTATGTCACACGCCAAAAATTAAAGTTTTTACCACTTATTGATGCTTTAGACCTGACCAACGAGGATGTATTATATGTCAATTTATAGATCCCGTCTAGATCTTCAAAATGATGCCCCATATTATCCATTTAATCACCAAGGTCAATGGTTATAAGCGATAATGGGGCGATTTGGCATGTTACGTTTTGAAAATTTCCCTGTTTTTCCTCTCAATGACGAAATTTTCTTAGTTTCTGTTTAAATCTTTGGATGTTCACAATGCCTTTAACATTTGAATCAAATTAATAACAATTAACGCGACTGAATTCTCGCGGTGCCGGATGAAGGATAATTTAATAATGAACACAAGTTAGATGAAAACAATGTTTAGTTGTTTCACTTTGAATTACACTCTAAGTAATAAATTGACATGAGTTTTTTGCAATGAGTAACTACAGTTTCGCATTATAATAGCTAGTTGACTGTTCTCCTTTTATTTTGTTTTGAATGGGGAGACACCTGAAGTCATTTGTTTCAGTCATCGTTGTGCTCTCCAGCGCGCTTATGCATTTGAATCCACAATCGTGGACATACCGCCCGTCTCATTCTCTCATTGACAGAATGAAAGGATTCTATAACAAAAAAAGAATTAATAAAAAAAAGGGGGTTTTGGAATGTCTGGAAGCTTCTGTGAGGGCAAGAGAACTCTAGTTCTCTTACGTCTTACGCGGGTTCACGGCCCGCCATGCCTCGATTGGTTGAGTCATCCATGACTCTTAGTGGGATGAGTATCACGACTGGTCTGAGATAGGTTGAAGTGGCCGTCTTCGAGGTGACGATGCGTACGTCCCCATCCTTACCAGGGTGGGGCTCTAGAACTCGAGCCAGGGGCCAATTGCTCGGTGATGTCTGCAGATCTCGAATCAATACGAGGTCATTCACCGTGAGGTTCTCCGTCTTGAGCATCCATTTATTTCGTGTTTGGAGGGTGTGGAGGTACGTATCTCGCCATTTTTTCCAAAAACTATCGCTGATCTGGTGCACGAGTTGCCATCGAGAATGTCTGTTTGGGTTTAGCTCGAGGGTGGACGAAGAGGGCATTGAGCGGTTCCCTGATGAGAAAGTAGCCGGATTTTAAGGCGTTTAGGTCCTCAGAATCGTCGTGGAGAGGGCTGATTGGGCGAGAATTGAGACAATACTCGATTTTACTGAGTAAAGTAGACCACTCTTCGAAGGTTGGAGTGCAGTTGTTGGTCATCCTTCTCAGATGATTCTTCACTGATTTAATTGCAGCTTCCCATAGTCCTCCAAAATGTGGGGAGCTTGGGGGTATGAAGTGCCAATGGATCCCTCGGGTGGCCATTGTAGCTTGTAAATTGTTGTCTTGTTCAACCTGGGTTTGAACTAATTTTAGTTCGCCCCTAGCTCCTTGGAAGTTTGAGCCATTGTCACTGTAGATGTCCGAGGGGGTTCCACGGCGAGAAACATACCGATCTAGAGCTACTAGGAACGTCTGGCTTGTATAATCAGAGACAACTTTCAGATGAATGGCGCGGGTGGCAAGCCACACGAAAAGGGCGATATAGCCCTTGTAGGATTTGTGACCTCTCCCAGGTTTCATTCTCACGTTGATGGGTCCAGCGTAGTCGAGTCCAGTGTGAGTAAAGGCTGGAGAAGGGGTAATTCTCGGTGATGGTAGGTGGACCATAATTGGAGTTCTTGGTTTTCCATCATACCTAAGACATTTGGTGCACTTGGGAATGGGACCCTTAACAGCTCGGCGATCATTCAGGATCCAATATTGTTGTCGAAGAGTACTTAAGGTTGCTTGTAGACCACCATGGAAGGTTCTCAAATGGAGGTCGCTAATGATGAGGTTGGAGTTGTGTCCAGCAGGTAGGATGATCGGGTGTTTCTCAGCGTATGGTAAAGAGGCCTCTGAAAGTCTGCCACCGAGGCGGATGATGCCTTCATCATCTAGAAAGGGGGAGAGACGAGTTAGCGGGTCCTTGACATGTAATGATTTACCTTGGTTTAATTGTCTTAGCTGCTCTGTGAAGGCCTCTGCTTGAGATCCTCGCATCCAGAGGAGCCGTGCCTGGTTGATCAGGATAACCAAGGCTCTTCTCGATTTTTTTACTGTCCCCATTTTCAGGCAGTACGCAGTAACTCTCAATAATTTCGACCACGATGAGAATCGAAGCGGAAAATCGTCTTCCGGGGCGATCTCATTCACAGGATTTTCTGGTTGGATTAGTGTCGTGGTACAGCTCAGCACGTCACACTCAGGTTCTACTGCCAATGGTTGGTAGATAGTTTGGGTTTTTGGTCAATGACTTGGAGCGTGTTCCAGCCAAGCTGGTCCGCGCCACCAAAGAGGGTGTGTGAGAAGATCCTTGAGAAAAATTCCTCGTGAGGCACAGTCAGCAGGTTTGGACGTAGTGGGTACGTGATGCCAGGTAGCTCTTGGAGTTCTTGTTTGTATGTCTGAGATCTTGTTAGCGATGAAGGTAGGCCAATAAGAGGGATGTTTCTTCAACCAGGCCAGCACGATTAGAGAATTCGTCCCAGCATGGATGGGAGTATTTTTGAGGTTTATGGCACTCTGCACTCTCTCTAGTACTCGGGAGAGTAAATGAGCAGCACACAGCTCCAACTTAGCGATGGTTTGGTGCATGAGAGGAGCTACTTTTGATTTCCCCATGATCAGGCTGATGGAGGCTCTGTCGCTAGTATTGGGAACACGAAGGTAGACACCCGCTGCGTAGGCCTGTTTCGAGGCGTCACAGAACCCATGGAGCTCTGCATGGGGGTCAGTGGGTCCTTCAAGAATGAATCAAGGGATGCTGATTTCCTTAAGTTCGATAAGCTGCTGGTGGTACTTTTCCCATGCTTCGGTAACGCTCTCCGCTGCTTGGTCGTCCCAGTTCATCCCCAATAACCAGAGTTCCTGGATCGTGATCTTGGCGACGATGGTAGTGCGTGTAAGCCAACCAGCAGAGTCGAAAATTCTGGCTATCGTGGACAGTATCTCTCATTTGGTGGACCCTCCTGATTGTTCTAGCGAGATGGAGATCGTGAAGGCATCACTTTTCATGTCCCAAAGAACTCCCAGCACCTTGACCGCGTCCTTGTGTTTGATTTCAGCGGATGGATCGTAAGCTAGCAATTCAGGTGGTGTATTTTTAAGAGCGTCAGGATGGCTGGAAGTCCATTTTCTGAGGTGGAAGCCACCTGTCTGAAGAAGTTGTTGGAGTTCTAAAGTGAGCTGTTGAGCTTCCTCGACTGAGTTTGCTCCGAAAAAGGCGTCATCAACGTAAAAGTCTCGCTGGAGGATGATCGCAGCTCTGGGATATGAGTGACGTTCGTCAGATGCGAGTTGTTTCAGCACTCGATTCACTAGGTACGGTGCTGGGGCTATTCCATACGTTACTGTTTTCAAGTCGAATGATTTGCAACTTGGGAAGTAGGTTCTCGCCAGAGAATTCGTTGGAGATGCCTCTCTTCAGGGTCTACCAGTATTTGACGAAACATTTTTTCGACGTCTGCACGCAATGCCACTGGGTGCATCCTCCATCGTAAGATGATATCGAGTAAGTCTGGAAGCAGTTGTGGACCGATGAGCAGATGATCATTCAATGTAGTTTGATTTGTAGTCTTACTGGATGCGTTGAAGACCACTCGAAGGGCCGACGTGGTGCTGTCCTCTCTCAATACTGCATGATGGAGCAAGTACACGGGTTTCAGGTTCTCTGAGTCGAACTCGGGTGATGGTTCCATGTGGCCGAGATCGAAATATTCCTGAAGGAACTTATCGTACTCGATTTGATGGTGAGGAGTGGCTCGAAGATAGTTTCTCTGGCGTTCCAAGTACTTGAGAGCTATTCTGTAAGGCTCTCCAATGTTCAAGGGGAGCGCTCCCTTCAAAGGCAGGTGTACTGAATACCTTCCGTCTGGTCTACGTGAGTGAGTTTCCTTCAAGTGATTTTCGCACTTTTGATCATCCTCATTTAGCCCGATGGTTGTCGAGATCTCCTCTACTTCCCAGAATCGACGAATCAGTGTGTCGACTTTTTTCCTAATAGTACAGTACAGAGAAGAAAACTCTCCGGGCGTAGGTTTCTGCTGACTTGCTTGGAGACCAGTAACACTCCAACCAAATATTGTTTCCTGTGCTAAAGGAGTGTTGGCTGAGCCCTTCCGAATGCCTTCCAGGATGACTTCTGAATATAGACTTGCACCAATTATCAGCTCGATTCTTTGCTTGTTGGAGTTAATTGGGTCAGCGAGTTTGAGTCCCTTGAGGTGGTTCCATTCTGCTCCGGTGGTAGCGTGTAGTGGAACGTAAGACGTCAGTTTAGGGAGTACGTGGGCAGTGATGGAATGGGGGTTTTACCATCACCAGGAAGCAGCTCCCAAGTAATGGCACAGCGACAAGAAGCTGCCCTGGTTCCGTTGACTCCAGCAATCGTCACATCTACGCTAGTACGGGGAGCACGAAGCGCTTGGGCGATGGACTCGCTAACGAATGTTAGCTGTGAGCCTTGATCAAGCAGTGCTCTTACCGAAACGATTCGTCCATCCTTGGATCGGAGTCGTACAATAGCAATGGCGAGTAGAATGGAGTTCTCAGGTGCTGCATTGAGTGGGCTAACTTGACATGCCACTGTGTCGTTAGCCAGGGTTTCGTCTTGTAGTGCGATTTCCTCATCTGAGCTCGAACTCGATGTGACAAACTCACTATCACTACTGTCAACTGTTGCGTGAGCAGCACTACTGTGATTCTTGTCCTTGGCTGGCTGACGTGGAGAGTTACAGAGTAGCGCGTGATGCTTTCTCTTGCAATGACGACAGTGACCCGTATTCTCGCACTCCTTCCGCTCATGGTCACCTTGAAAACAGTTAAAATACAAGGATTTAGTTTTAGAAAATTCTCTCCTATCGCGTAGGGACATGCCCTTGAACGTTGCAGATGAACTGAGAGTGTGGTACTGCTGACAAGCAGGGCATATAACCTTGGGTTCTGTTGAGGAGTGGAGCGCTTTGGCTGTGTATTTTTGATGAGTCTTGAGGTTCGATGGGGTGACAGGCATTCGTGACAGCCTGCGAGCACGATCGTCTAGGAATTTTTTGATTTGATCCAGTGTGGGGAAAACTTTGGTTGAGTTGGCATGTGACTCTAAGTATTTGCGCGTCTCGACATCCAGTTTATTAACTGTGAGATAGACCAGCAAGTCGTCCCATTGATCGACCTTCCTGCCAATGTTGGCTAGTTGTTCATAAGCACGAGTGGTCTCATCATACAGGCGTCGTACTTCGTCGCTTGATTCATTCTTCATCTTCTTGATACTGAAGAGGCCCTTCAGATGCGCCCAGATCAACCCACACTCATCGTCATAACGATTTTTCAGCAAGTTCCAAGCAGTTTCATAATTGGGGTCACTAACCTCAATGTTCTCGATTAGGGCGAAGGCTCACTGTAGAGTGAAGTGCCCAGGAGGTGAAATTTCTGAACATCGGAACTATTCACATCATTCTGAATGGTTGAGAGCCAGAGGTTTCTATAGTTGTCCATTTGGAGCTCTCTCCATTAAACCTGGGCAATTTGATTTTTTCAAACTTGAATGGGAGGCTGGAGCTTGGTTGTGGGGCGGCTGCTGCTGGTGGAGGATTTGGGTTCAATGCGTGTATCAATTCAGTGAAGTATCTCTTACCACTAAAATACTGATTATGAGCAATTTCCAATCCCTTAGTGACAAAGTACCTGTGACTCTTGTTATCTGGACCTGCTAGCCGACGTACTCGTCTGTCAAGCAGTTTGATTTCTTGACAGAACACATCGTGTTGCTCTAAGGCCAGCTTGGCAGCGACTGGAGTTCGTTGATCTACTGGTAATGCCTTGAAAGCCGAGAGTTCATTGTTCATTAAGCTTACTCTCACCTCAAGTGTTTCCATCGTTTTCTCGAAAGTGTCGTCATCGGCCAAGAGTGATGCGTCCGGCGTATACAGCATTTTGGAGCTTGATAATTTTCTTACTCGCAAGAACAATCACTACTCGTTAATCACATAAAGTCACTGATCATCAAAGCAGCACAACGTCCAGAGTGCTCTCCAATGCTTCGGTTTTGATCACTAACACTTTTACTCTTTCGACAAGATAACACGTTGTTACATACTGAGGTTATGGTTTTGTTACTAATGAATTTCTCTTTAATTTTTCGTTCTGATGTTTCTCCAAGGGAGCCAGGTTATTATTAATTGCCTAGAGTTCAGCTTTCAACGTTTTATTTGGCGACATTAATTAATAATTGCAGGTTAGGTTTAGCCTAGCACGTGGCCACGCACGATACTCGATTTATCTCCGAGAAGTCGCGCGGTGATTCCAATTAGAAACAGACGGTTTGACTCTAGCAAACGCGATGTTTTTTTTTCAGTTAACTTGTGTGTCAATAATTATTTCTCCCACCTCCGGCTCGAAGGACTATGTTCACAATGCCTTTAACATTTGAATCAAACTAATAACAATTAACGCGACTGAATTCTCGCGGTGTTGGATGAAGGATAATTTAATAATGAACACAAGTTAGATGAAAACAATGTTCAATTGTTTCACTTTGAATTACACTCTAAGTAATAAATTGACATGAGTTTTTTGGAATGAGTAACAACAGTTTCGCATTGTAGCAGCTAGTTGACTGTTCTCCTTTTTTTTGTTTTGAATCGGGAGACACCTGAAGTCGTTTGTTTCAGTCATCGTTGTACTCTCCAGCGCGCTCATGCATTTGAATCCACCAGGGTCTGTCAACTTCATAGCAGATTTCGGAGCCGGAAATGGCCGGAAATTTCGGTTTCAGAATTTTCGATAGAGGCGCCATGGTGGTTTCGCTCATGCGCATCGAGAAAATTGAGTGGAGCTTGTGTGTTCATAATTCGTCGCGCGAAAACGAGGAATCAAAGGAAACTGTCTAAACGACCATGGATAAAACAAAACCACCTGATTCGATTATTCGAATTATTATTGGATAATTCTGATGAGCCAAATTATTCTTCAAAATTTAGTGATTAAATAAATGATACATAGAATCGCATTTTTCATCGAACAATTTATTTATTAAACTTGAACATTTAAACATTTATTCAACTTTTTCAGGACAGTCGATCAATAGATTAATAGAATTAATTTCCATAGACAAATAAAATTTTTAACAATTTAAACAAGCGTCCTTTTCGTGTTAACATCATCAGTTTTTCTAATTCCCTAAGAGAATGTCAAATAAACTCAACAAATTTCGTAACAAACGTAGTAATTAAGTAGTAAAGATTAAACATTAGAACGGAAGACACGACCTTTTCAAAAGATGTGGAATTATTTTGATAATGAGTTGTTTGAGGTGAAAATGTCAAAAAAACTTATTTGAAAGGCAGCAATCAACTAAACGATCGGTCCTACCGATTATCCTCGAGCACCATCGGGAACCTTCGGGTGGAGCGGTCAGGGGATCGCGAAACCCCCAAAAGGCTGTTGCTTTTCAGTATCGTCACGATAATGATAGAGTAGAGTCAGTTATTCATCAGTATTCCAAATTTAATGTTTTGCTCAGTACATCAACTTGTTAATTAATTCAGTATAAATTCAGTGACTCAACGAATTGAAAGTGAAGAGACAATCATCAATTTAATTAGACATTCAACAATTTAAGACCAAAGAGTGTAGTTATTAATTGACGAGTGGTTCGATCCCACATAAATATATTGGTGATTTTTATAATCTAATCTAAATAATTTTCCCAGCATCTCCCTCCACATTTTCATCCCATATCCACCCTAACCCTAGACATTCACCAAACAGAACTTTTTTGTAACAGGAGTAATCGCTAACAAAAAATATCCCTTGATATTTTCTCCTCAAATCACTAGTTAACGGGATAATTCTATAACTATCCATTTAAGTTATAATTGGAATGACGTAGTTGTTGCAATTTGAGATATTTGTTAATGGTATTTATCTCAGAATGTAGTGGGTTTAGAAGGAAATATCAAAAGACCTTTTTCGTAGTTGACAAAATTTCCCACAAAAAAATGTGCCGTTATTTTTCTCTAAAATCACTCGTTATCGAGACTATTTGATATTTAATAGAATGTGAAAAATTTATTCTGAACTTCAAGTCTGGAATCCATTGGTAATAATACATTCATGTCTCTAATGAGTGTTTTTAGGGAAAAATGTGAAAAAGCTCTTTTTGCAGAACATTTCCTCACCTACAAAAAAGTTCTATGATATTTTTCTCTAAAACCACTAGTTTCCGAGATAACTAGATACTCAATAGATGACAAATATGTGGGATTGGATTTCATCTGAGAAATGCTTTTTTGTGATTTGTTAATTAAGCATTTATCTTGGAACTGAGTGATTTTAGAAGGAAATATCAGAAGAACTTTTTTGTGAAAATTTTCTCAACTACCAAAAAGGTCTATTGACATTTTCCCTTAAAATGACTTGTTCACGAGATAAACACACAATTACCAAACTTTAGTTATTTTCAGAAAAGAGTGTCCACAATCCAAAAACATTGCCTACTCTAGAACCACTCCAAAACTAAATAATCCCACACTAAACAATAAAATATCAAAAATCAACAACCCCACTCCACCATCAAAAAACCCCAATTAAAACAATGCAAATTATCTCGAAAACAATTGATTTTTAATTGAAAAAAACCCAAGAGGCCTTCTTTGTAGCTGAATGATTTGTCAGCAAACAGTCTCATGGCATTTCCTTCGAAAATCACTCATTAACGAGATAATTGAACATTTAACAAAGTGTAAGAAATTTTGTTTTTTTTTTACTTTACGTAACTTTTTTAATCTGCATTGCGGGCCTTCTTCAAGGGTGAGGCTACGTCACGTCTTTGTCTCAGTTTATAGAGTTTCTTAATTGAGGGCATGTGCCCTGTGTAGCTACTGAAGTCGTACAGTAACTTTTTGCAAAAAAAAAGTCCCTCAAGGCCTCGGGTATCCCTCGTATCTCCAGTACCCGGCTATTGCTCAGAAGAATGCAAGAAGAAACGTCCTCAGCAGAAAAAATCAAGTCATAGTTGATCAGGTAATGGAGAATTGTCGTTGCCTCAGTCCTGGAGAATTCCCTCGCCGGGTCTGTGAATCTCTCTCTGTCATAGGTGGGAAGACGCAGAGTGAGTGGCCGAGGGGGTTGAGAACTGTTTATGGGGTGCTGGAGATTGTAGCTGAGAGATTCACTCATTTTTCGCGAATCTGACAAAGACAGAATTTTCTGAGTTTAGTTTGTGACAAGGTAAAAAAGCCCCCTATTTAATTCCCCCTAAGATGTATATATTTTCCGCCACCGTTGGTTCCCCGAAGCTCCCCGCTACTCCCATACCCCTTCCCTATAGCAGCCCCGCAGCTCGCACTCCTCCCCTGCCTCGGCCCACAAGATGATCGCCAGAGAGGAACAGCCGAACACGGAAGAGCTGAGTAGTCCCCGCCACCCTCACCCCCCCGTAGTCGTCGCCAAGTGAGCCCATGGTCCGACCCGAGCACGAGGAGGACCGAAGATGCTCCGGCTACACCCCGCCGCCCGCACCTACTCGAATACATCCCCCAATTACCTAGAGCCAAGAGCCGAGGTGAGCCGAAGACGAGGCCCACCGGCGAATGCATAGAGGAAAGAAGGAACGAACACTCGTGATCACATCTCCGGGAAGAGCACGTGTCATTTTTTAAAGTAGTGGTTAAGATAATAGGAAAGAGGCCCCAGTGCACATTTTTGAGGTCAGGAAGGAACTGACGACTCTGTGGAGGAATTAGTGGTGATCCCAGGAGCTGGAGGACGGACTGGAGGCTCAGGACACCATTGATCCAGATATTGGAGTTGGACGCAGAGTTGGAATCCTAGTTGTTGGTCTTCGCCGTGAGTACTAGGTGCATTCCTCCCCTTTCGACCAGTGATTTCCCCGTATATTCTTTCCCCTTGCCTCCCCCCAGCGGTGAGCCACGACTATTCATTTTGCCCCCCATTGTATTAAGCCCCGTTGTATTAAGAGTAATTAGAGTCATTGAATCAAGAGTGCAAACGTCGAGTCAGTTCCCTGGATTTTTGCCCCTTTTTCGTAAGAGTAGAATCATCCCATCTTTGCGAGTGTTCAATTACCTGGCCTTACCCTTCCCCTAGATTCATTGATAAAAGGCGTAATACATTTTTGAGAGAATCTAGTGTAATTTAATATTGAAAATACATTCATTATATTTCAATTACCCCTCATTGTTCAGAGTTTCTAGAATGTTCCTATCCTCTTTTCGGATTATTTTAATAGCAAGGTCACAAGTTTTTGGTGAATATCTCGTAATTTAAGAGAGATAGGGGCATTTTCATGGCGAGAATAAGATGTACAAGGGGGGTACCCTTCTCCTCCGCCTCCATCCATAAGGCATGTGATGAAATATCAAATAAATTAATTTAAGGTGTTCTTATGAAATTAAATATCCGTGCCGGTAAGGCAAAATTGAAGCCTTACTAGCGCTTGGCGTTACCCAGAGTCCACCACGAGGAGCTGGCATTGGACTCCAAAAAATCCCAGCCATTAGTCCTTTCTCTTTTTTTATTATTGAAAATTCATGTAAAAACATGAAAAATGAGCACAAACTGAGATCTCTAACATGAACATTGACGAAGATATTGAAGATTCAACATTTTTTTTCTTCCAAAAATAAAAATTTTTAATTCAAATTACGAGGGATTGATAATCATGACAAAAATATTATAAAATAGGGATTTGTTAGGAGCTTTTCTCAACTTTTCAAAAAAAATATTGTTTTTTATGTTTGGAGTCATTTTTTCGTGTAAAACTAAAAATGAAAGTTTCAATGGTTAATTTCAAGGCGTTCCCCGCTTTTTTCGCAATTTTTTTTTTTTCATTGAAAAACTGAGGAAATTTCCTAACCGATACATAAATTTGATTTTGGTGTTCTGCAGAATGCAGACGTGGAGGGGTGAAAAAAGTCTATTTGATATTCTCTGGATATAAGTTTTTCAGAAATATCCTTGAATCTAAGCAAGGTGGAAAATTTTTGTTAAAACCTTTTTTGTAGAGCACAATGAGACCTACAAAAAATGTCGTTATGAAAATGCCCTATCTACCTTAGATTCAACGATATTTCTGAAGAAGGGATATACAGAGAATATCAAATTAGGCTTTTTTCATATTGTCCCATTTTGCCCCACCAGCTCCGATAAATAAATTCAGGTCAGTGTAGATCATTACAAAGAGAAAAGAGTGTATTTTTTATTAAAAAATAATAAATAAACCATCCTTAGGAAACGAAAGTGGTCAATTGAAACGTGTCCAAAGCCGTCTCTCTACTTGAATTTATCACGTCTCGTTTTTCTCTTCTAAAAACTTTATGCTAGAAATAATCCCGATAAAATTATAAGAGCGTAGTTAATTACCTATTTTTCTTTTTCAGTTTTTTACTTGAAGAGATGAAAACTGCGTAATAAACGTCATGAAAAAAAAGGAGCGTGTGAGAATGAGCGTAAAATAACACTGCTGCTGACGACAATCGGTCAAACAACTGAAGCGCGCAGGTACATGGCACATCCAGTGTGAATTGCAGCGTTCCAGCGTTGCAACATATACTGAATGTAGCAAGACGCTTGTACGCAAGCACTGTACTGCTCGTACTGCGATTCTGATTGGTCGTCGAAACATTACAATCCAATTCAAAATCGAGATTGGATTATAATTAAATTGTCACCGTAAAGTGAAAAGGGTGTAGCTTTTACGCCCTTTCACTCTACAATGATGAAATTATCTAGGAGAGAACCGAGCAAGTGAAATGACAATAAGAAATTCGCGGAACAAAGGTTTGGTTTGCTCCAAACTGGAAAATTCAAATACCATTTCATTTGTCCGGTTCTCCCCCAATGTTATCGAATAGTCATTGTGAATTAATTCCATTACTAAATTAGCTTAAATTTTCAGCGACAAGACCTGACAAGTATAAAACGGAAGGAGTGAGAAAAAACAATATTCGTAATTAGTGATTTATGTCATTAATGAGTGATTGTGGGGGGAAATGTCAAAACACCTTGTTTGAAAGGCAGCAATCAACTAAACGGTCGGTCCTACCGATTATCGTCAAGCACCATCGGTAACCTTCGGGTGGAGCGGTCAGGGGATCGCGAAACCCCCAAAAGGCAGTTGCTTTTCTGTATCGTCACGATAATGATAGAGTAGAGTCAGTTACTCATCAGTATTCTAAATTTAATATTTTGCTCAGTACATCAACTTGTTAATTAATTCAGTATAAATTCAGTAACTCAACGAATTGAAAGTAATGAGACAATTATCAATTTAATAAGACATTCAACAATTTAAGACCAAAAAGTGTAGTAAATTAAGGACGAGTGGTTCGATCCCACGAAAATATATTGAGATTTTTTATAACACGCCTACCATAATTTTCCCAACATCTCCCTCCACATTTCATCCCACATCCACCCTAAAACTAGTTCCTCACCAAACAGTGGTCCTTCGAGCCGGATTGTGGGTGAAAACGTGTGTAAAGTGCTGTGGAAAAATTAAGGGACGCCTCGTGTCGAGAAAAAATTCGGGGTTCGCACGGGCAAGTCAACGGAAACTTCCAGAACATTCGCCTTGTTTACACCCGCAAGGGCGACGGGTTTACAAGGGACATACCAGTGAAATTCAGTGTCGAAATCGGGAGCGTTCGTGAGTGTCGAGTGTCGCCGAAGCCCATCAACACTTGGCCACGTGCGCCACGCAACAGGCGACTCATCAAAGTTCGGCAATCGGTAACGCAACAGCCACCCGTAGCCTCTCAACAGCCGATAACTCACCTAAACCGACAAATTAGCACGGACAATCACCATGGCAGACGACGCTCAGGTCAACGACCCTACTCAGGAAAAACTCAACAGTCCAAGTGTATCGTCAGGATCAACGAAGCCCGCTCAACAAAATTCACCGCCAGCGCTCACCATGCAACAGGAAGGTCAATTGAGACTATTGACATTTAAGGTAGAGACTCTGATGGAGATCTATGATGAACTACTGCAAGATGTTGACAGCGAAGAGGACCTTACCTTAGAGGAATTAGACGGGCATAAGGAGATAATCGAGACAAAGTGGAATGAATATTTTGGAATTTATGCCGTTCTAGTCGAGCATCTCCCCCCTGATCATGAGTACGTCACCGAAGGGGTACATAAGCGAGCCACAAGGACAAGAAGACAAGCCTTGATGCTTATCGCTCGACTGAAGGGTCAACCAGCAAGGAAGAACGACTCAACCAGTAGTTCAACCGATCAGAATCAAGCCACTCAACTCAAGCGTCTCGACATTAAACCATTCGATGGGAAGCCTGAAGAATGGAAAGAATTTAGCGACCTTTTTCTATCATTGGTGGGAAATATTCCTTCGATTCCATCAGTACAGAAGCTGGTTCGACTGAAGGGATGCCTAAGAGGTCCAGCAGCAACTCTCCTCTCGACCTTCCAAGTCAAGGACAAGAACTACAAGAAAGCCTGGCAGAAACTCACCAAGAGAGCAACAGCAGAAAACCTCAGCGCTAACACAGCAGTAGCCATGGAGACTCCCAATCAACTGCATGATGTGACGGGATTGACACAGGAGAATATCCCCGAGTAAATGATAGCTCACTTGCTGAGAACATCACTCGATGCCGAGACTCTGAAAGCATGGGAGCTTAGGATGGGATCCTCCAAGGAATTTTCCACTCTCAAAGAATTATCAACATTTATCGAGGCCTACGCGAGAGGAGTCTACTCTGGCGTTAATCTCAACTGAAGCACATCACCAGCAGAAGCCAAGGGGATATCCGAGATTCCAGGACTGAGAGTTAAGTATCATTTTCCATTTATTATTATTATTTTGGCAAGTGATACGTCTCTCACCCTGTTTCTCCCCTTAGCAATCATCAACAATGAGTTCGGCGACAACTGGGGGAATTTACGCCTCTCTCAGTCGACAAAGGGCTTACCAGAAGGAAGAACATCACCAACATGAGGGTCAAGGCTCACCAAAGGAAGACACGACTTCAGATCAACAGTCAGCCCATCAACTACATCGCTAAAAGAGATCATCAACAAATTTTGCAGAAATCGGCGCTCTAAGAAATATTAAACAGCCGATTTACATAATGAAGTGACTGGTCCATTCAACATTATCAGGAGGATTAACAACCAAGGCGGTTCACCTCGTCAAGTCCTAGAATCTTCAAGTAGTTGGCCAACACACAGCAATTATGGAACACTCCGAGGTACGTAATTGCACAGTTTGTTCACCGAGGATTTCTCCAATGGCCGTAAAGAAACCTTCAACGAGCAGCTGATGGAGCGTCACCAAAGTTCAGGGACCAGGAAATATGCAAATTTAATATAATCAATTGCACACAAAGTAAGGAGCTATCACCATAGACGATCAACAACTGTGGGGCACAGTTAAAACTCCAGAAATCGACAAAAAGGCATCAGAATTTCCAGAAGCCTCTCCAGCATACAATCTACCGCAGAACAGGCCCTGGAAGAAGATGTTATTAGCCAGAAGCAGAGAAAATCTCCAACAGCAAATTCACCAATTAATTCATCATCCCTGATGATGAATGCCCCCGGGGTGTTTGAAAGGCAGCAATCAACTAAACGGTCGGTCCTACCGATTATCGTCGAGCACCATCGGAAACCTTCGGGTGGAGCGGTCAGGGGATCGCGAAACCCCCAAAAGGCAGTTGCTTTTCTGTATCGTCACGATAATGATAGGGTAGAGTCAGTTACTCATCAGTATTCTAAATTTAATATTTTGCTCAGTACATCAACTTGTTAATTAATTCAGTATAAATTCAGTGACTCAACGAATTGAAAGTAATGAGACAATTATCAATTTAATAAGACATTCAACAATTTAAGACCAAAGAGTGTAATAAATTAACGACGAGTGGTTCGATCCCACGAAAATATATTGAGATTTTTTATAACACGCCTACCATAATTTTCCCAACATCTCCCTCCACATTTCATCCCACATCCACCCTAAAACTAGTTCCTCACCAAACAGACCTTTTTTACAAAGGAGAGAATTTCCTAAAAAAAATATTTTCTGATATTTCTTCCCGGAGTCTCCCATTATCAAGATAATTCAATATTTGGTCAAGATTCGAAAAATCGATTTGATTACTGAACGGTAACGCGTCTTTTGATTTTGATTCTTGTGAGTATTTTTGCGATTCTCTTGAGAACTGGTGATTTTGGAAAGAAATTTCAAAAGACCTTTTTTTGTAGAAAATCAAATTTTTTACAAAAAACGTCTCTTATTATTTTCTCCGAGAATCACACATTAACTAGATAATTTCATTCACAATTTTGAATGCTCATTATTGAAGTAATTCAATGTGATGTATAATATATGATAGTTTTTGTTGAATAACTCTGAATCTAAGGAAGATAAAAAAATTTAGAATAAAATCGTTTTTTATTAGTGGCATTAGACCTACAAAATAAGTCTTTAGGGAATTTTTGCTATCTTCCCTCAATTCTGAGATATCTAGCAAAAACAGAAGTTTGAAAAATATAGATTTTCCTCCTTTTAACTTTTCACAACTAAATTAGATTCCTCCGAATTATAATAAAATATTAATATAATATAGTGAATATAATATAGTGATACTCACTAGCATTTTGTTTCCCTGTAGATGATCAGACTCCTCCTCACTAGGAAAGCCAATATCCTGACAATTTATCATCGACGTCACAATGCAAAAACAATAAATGAAGAACAATTTTTCAAAAGTATAAAGCGACAAAACAATACTCAATGTACGAAAATACAAACAGAGAATACAGAACTCACTTTATTGAATATAAAAACATTGAATGATGACTTTGATATAGCAGACACCATACTGGTTGAATTATAAACGGAAATTTAGATATTTCGTTGAGTTATCAGACCCAAAATAAAGTACTCCTCGTCTTTTGTAATATTCAGGGCTGAAGGGAAAAAACCAATAATTTAGTGATGAAACGAGGGTTAATTTCTCAAGGTAATGTTTTTTTTTAATATTTCAAAAAGCAAATGAGAAAGCAGGATTTTCATAACGGATTGAATTATCCGATCTTTCATCCGATCCAGAAATATTCAGTAGTAACCAAAGTTTGACTTTCGAAAATGAATTGTTCATTATGCAATTAGGTTGGTTATAAATTATTTCAGTAGCGAAATGGTAAAGGGTAACAAGTCGACTTATTTCCTAGTTAACTTATCGAGGATTCTCTCGAAATCTAAGAGGGATATCGAAATTTTTATAAAGACCTTATTTGAAACGCAACTAAATTTCCAGAACATTCTGGTCGACTATCGGCCTACTTCGAAAATCTCCGGGACCCTTCGGGTCATCAGTCATAAGTCACCGAAACACGCCCGAATCAGTTTAGGCTTAGCCTCTCACCGTACAAGTCTATCTCGGGCAAATCACCTGTAGAAGTTTTATATCGCACCTCACCGAGTACAGTAGCTTCTTGAACCTCACCTAGCTCACTAGTAATCAAGTACATCACCGGTCTTTGGAAGATCACTGTTTTGTTCAGTACATCACCTCTGTTGATTAAATTCAGCCCAAATTCAGTGACTCAACGAATTTACAGTGAAAGACAATCATCAATTTAATTAGACATTCAACTATTGCAAACCAAAGAGTGTAAAGACTTTTGACAAAGTGGTTCGATCCCACAAAATAAAGTGTGATTTTTTAAATCCGGCTCATCAATAATTTTCCCAAAATGTCCCTCCACATTTTCATCCCACATCCACCCTAAATCTAGTCATTCACCAAACAGACCTTTTTTATAGGGCAAAATGAGATCTACAAAAAAGGTCTCGACAAAAATTTTGTTATCTCCCTTAGATTCCGAGATATTTTTCAAAAACTCGACTAAGAACAGAATCGAATTGTTACCCTTTACCACTTTGCTACTGATTTTAAAAGGAAATATGAGAATACCTTGTTTGTGGGAAATTTCATCAGCTACAATAAGACTGTTCAGTCATTTCCTCGCAGAGTCGTTAATTACTGAGATAAATGAGAATTTAATGATATACATAATCTTTTCAAAATTCACAAATTACGTCTGACTAGTTACGGGCTTATCCACTAATCAGTTACTCTACTAAAAAAGGTTTAATCATATTTTTTGTCTCATTAGCAATTCAAATCTCAAATCCTAACTAATTGTACACCCGAGCTGGTCTCAATAAGGACCAACGACTGTTATTATTTTTCAATGCAAAATGACGTAATAACACTATCATTCAAATCATCTTCCCATTTTCAAGCTATTCTCGGATATCTGAGATCCTATCCAATCAATCATCCATGTAACGTAGCATCAATTAATACAATTTTCGATCCAGATGTCTTCTTCTCCTTTTTAAACAAATACATGTCTAATTGACAGCGAGAGAGTTCAAGCCTCAGCAGAATCATGGTGCCTGAACATGTTGAGTTTACACCCAGTAAAACGATGCATTTATCACATAATCTCGCTGGATGGTTCACCTGGATCAGATACAAGGAAAATTGTTATAATAAATCCTATTTATATTCAATTCAGAATAGAGAGAAAGAAAAGAAAATAATAACAATGAAGTCTTCCCCGAGTTTTAGAATTTTCCAATAGTCAAAACCAAAGTCACAGCCCCAGTTGTACTTGAGTGCACTTATTAATTAATTAATTATCAATTTTTTTTTTCTATAATTCTTTGACGTATGATAATTTATTACATCGTTAATGATTCTCTAAGTTATTCATTCTTTTCATCTTCAAATCCAAAATAAATCCTCTTCAATTTCTTCTTCATTTATCCTCGAAACTAGCAGACTTATCAGAAAATAAGACTTATCGGAAGGAAAAACCGACTGATTAATCATCAAATTGTCCTAATCCCGATCCAAGAGCTTCGACTAATCTACTACATATTCTTGGGCATTATTGAGTCCTTCTTGTGGAATAGTTCGGTGGACCGAGGCATAACTCATACCTATGAAATAAGGTTGAAAATGTTGTAATGTATAACTCAATCATATCGTGTGAAGAAGTACTTTTCTTGTATATTCGAATAGCTGTCATTAATGGGTGCTCTGCAAACCTGGCAGCCATAGAATACAGAATCCATAAATCTGAAAGAACAAATATTTGAAACAATGTAATTGAGATTCTGGAAGGCACAAGAGAGAAAGGTGCAGCGATCAAACTTCACCCAGAGACTGCAAGGAATGGAGCTTCAGGAGAAAGAGGAAGAGGAACAAGTTGATTATCAAACATCAAACATTAGAGGACGATAACAGGAATAAATTAACGGCTGTGGAAAATGAGGAAATTATTAGGGAATTTGGAGAGGTAACAGCAGGACCGCTGGTATGAACCAAGTGCAGAAAATGAACCAGTCAGTGACGTAATCAGTAGCAAAATGGTATGGAGAACAAGCAGATTTGTCACATCTCGTTAAACATGAACTTACCTCGATAATAAGCCATTTCAATAGGGAAATATGGAGGACCTTCATCAAAACTCTGAAAATTTCATACAAAAAAGGTCCTTTGACATTTGCTTCTAAAATAACTCATTATCGAATTTTTTTATGGACCAAAATCGGAGATACAGAAGAGGTCGTCCCTGTAAAAATTATTCCATTTCCCACAGATACGAGAAGAGTCTCCAATGAACAAATTCAATGTAGATAAAATGGTTTACAGTTGGAATAAGGACACCAGTGAAGGCAGTGAAGGTGACAAGTCCCATATAATACTACATAATGACGTTTGAAGTAGTTGGTTGGACCATTGAGGAAGTTTATTTTACTCTAATAACTAGAAATATAAGAAAAAATCCCTCACCTGAAGATTTATATACGCCTCGTGGATTGTATTTTTCGTATAGCTTGGTTGCTTCCTTAAACATAGGGTAAGTCTTCAAGTGGCTAGACACACCTGTCAGATGGCGATTGATCATCATGCACCAATTGTCGATGAAGTGATTCGTGGTTATCTTTACAATCTTTTGATGAAGGGAATGCCTGTGTTGGTCCTTATCACACTTGATCCAATCACTCTGATTATTCTCTAAGACTCTGTCGGTCAGTAGTGTAGTTATTTTCCGAAAATGACATATTTTGCGCATCGTAGTATGTAAGGATTGAGTAATATTGTGATAAATTACGTCAACGTTGGATTTTTTGTTTTCGCCGGATGCTGGTCTGTGAAAACTCAGCTGGCAGTCGCCACAACGTTGATCCCTCTCTTTTTTCATTCGTTAAGTCGCAGATGAGCAGTGCTTTGAAATTCCCCGTAAATTGCCAACAGGATGGATTATCATTGGTGCTAAAAGCTCGAATCGTTCCGAAGAAGTTTTCTAAAGGGTCCTGACTTATATATTTTGGCTTAAATTCATGAATTCCTTGCTCTTTCAGAAGCTCCCATAATTTTTGACATCCTTCGATGGTCATTATCCAACTTGAGATCGCGTAAGACTTATTTTTCTGGCTAGCAAGGGTTTTAGGATCAACAAACTTCATCCTCAGCAGTTTAGATTTAGCGGCCCGCCAAAACTCATGATGAGGACTATTGTCTATTACTACAACCCGCAATGGTGCACCATTGATTGTTGGAGGTGATTTCCCATTAAATGAATCAAATAGATCATTAAAAAGCTCCAGAGCTTCCGCCGTATCTGCTCCTTGGTGGCGATCAATGGGTTCCATGTCCCGACAAAGTCCGACGAAATCTTGAAAAATTAGAAATTCTTTATTTAAAGAGTTAAAGAAGAAATAATGTTTCTGTAAAGAGGTACGTTACTTCCAAAAAAAGTCTCCATTTAATCTTTTCGATCTTAATTTTAGATTACGAGACCAAAAGCGTGTTACCACGCGTGGTGATTTCTTTAATTATGGATAGGGTAAGGCCTAGTTTTGTAATTGAGTGGAAATTTTTGCAGCAATAAGGACAAATGTGACAAATTTTGAATTATTTCTGTACAAACCAGCTTCACGACGCGTGTGGGCCTTTTAGCATAGGATAAAAAATTTAGGATAGAAAACACCCAATTTTTTGTTTCATTGGATTTTTCTATCAATAAAAAATTTCCACACTATCCAATTCGCCATCCTACTTGAATTTTATTTTTCAAATATAAGTGAAGATACTTGCCCAAGGTTTTCACAAAGTTTCAACGCCCTAGGATCGGTACTAAGAGTAGCTTGAAGGTGAAAACTTCAACTTTTTAATTTTACAGGCGCGTTTTTAAGAATCTCAAATTAATCTGTTTTTTTTTTTAGTGTAAGATGATTACGGAAACTCCATGTTCATCATTTCATAGATATGTGGATAATGACTAGAGTCAGGAAAAAAAGTGAAAAGACCTTATTTGTACATCACAGAATTTTATGCAAAAAAGGTACTCAGTCAATTGGTTGCGAACTCGAGAGTTTGCTTTCTATAATTGAATAACTGGGGACGAAGACTCGAAATATGTCATTATGAAAATGTGAGAAGATCTTATGTATAGTTTACGAATTATTCGACGAAAAAATCCTTATAACACCGATCTCTGAAATTAGCGCATTTCGAGATAATTACAGAATTGTTTACGTGTAATTTTGTCATTCATATCATTTCACTAGAATTTATCACACAACAGACCCAATCAAATCATAAATTCAATGGAAAATCATAATCAAATATTTAATTAAATGTAATTTCAATTACATTGATCATTTTCATTGATCAGATATAATTGCTTCCAAAAAAACCCACTAACTTGGAGAAAATTCCAAAATTACACAAAGAATATGAGTTGACTCATTACGTTTTGTCACATAAATACACATAAACACATGTGGGGACAATTTTGAACTTTCTAATCTCATAAGTTGATTTACACAAAAGAGTTATTAAAATTAAATAAGAAATACTAGCCTCAAAAAAAATTATCAGACAGAGAACGATGAAAATTACTGTACGAAATATGAAAGATAGAAGGATATAAAAATATAGACACTCACCTTTTGCTGTAAAAGAGCGAATACAATTGGCAACTGTTTTGCTAAGCACCCGGGCAGCATGTTTCACTCGCATTTTCTTGATTTGCTTGGGGAAGATGTAGTCATCTCTGAGCTTACTCATCTTTGGATGTAATCCGTGGGATTGTTGATCAATTCTATAAGCTTTCTCCACAACACTCCAATACGCACGTTTATGTCGAAGTTCAAATTTGGGTTTGACATTTGTTGACTGTACTGGAATTATTTCCTCAAGCCCTAGGTCCAGAGGCTTTGTGATTAAATTATTACGAGAGCCCTTTAGTACGTGAGGTGGATCCATGGTTGGGATCAGTTCAGTCTCACCAATTTGAATTGTATTTCCTGAAAATATATGAGTGGAAATTCTATCAGCAATTCGATACTTGATTACTCGACTGGCAGAATTTCCTGCACTCGAGCAAATGTTGATTTTATGGGTTTGATGAAAGTTCAATACGAAAGTTTGATGGATTTTTCAATTTCAACTAAAATCGATATTCATTAATATACAGAAAACCATCGAATCAACTAAATCGTTTTCCTCCTTCTCTATGTTATTGAAAAACTGGAAACCCCATAATCCCAAATAATATATTAATTGATGTCGAGGCACAACTGGATAGATAGTCCTAAAAATTCTTCGAAAATTCGGAAAAAAATCGACAATAAGTTTATTCGCCACTTGAACACGTCTCTACAATTTTGAAGAGTTTTTACCGATCACGAGATAACAAGATTACAATTTTTATAATTAACCATTAGCTCGTATGGAAAATCCCATTTTTCCATTAAAAAACAGTTTCAAATCTATAAAATGCTCCAAACATTGCAACTGTCTGTTTTTAGTGTGATATTGCTATTGCTATGGTTTAAATTTGGAAAATCTTAGTTAGAACTTCTTCTTTTTATTAATAACAAATTGCTGCGCTCATAAAAAATTCCTGTTTTGTTATTAAAAGGATTGTGAAACCCACTAGATCCTACATTAAAATTTTGGTAGCCATTGAAACTCAAAAATTCGAGTCCTCGTGGAAATCGAGTTGTGAGATTTTGATAGAGACCGAACGCTCTTTACCACGCGCGGTGATTTGTCAAATTATGAATAGGATAAGGCCTAGTTTTGTTATTGAGCGTAATTTTTTGGACCAATAAGGAACAATTGTGAGAAATTTTGAAACATTTCAAAATAAACCAGCGTCATGACGTGTGTGGCATTTTAGAATAGAATAAAAAATTTAGGATAGAAAACTTCCAATTTTCAGTGTTGATTCTCCAGGTACAATTAGATTGGATGCCACATAATTGTAGCAATCTCGTGATTTCTTCATCATAATCAAACACTTAGCCTTCTCTTCTCGTGTAAATCTTCTGCCCTAGTGTGGAAGAATCAAATCAATCAATTTCTATTTCTCACGAAATCTCTGGCATTCCCCCTCAAATTCCATTCCAAGATATTCATCAGCAAAAACTGAACCCTTGGCGAACCGATTTATCAAGTTTGACTACTTTACAACCGGAAAATTGTCATATCCCCTCCAGATTCAAAAATTAAGGTAACTCATCAGTGAGATACAAGTCTCTGTAGTTTTCAAACATCTTTAACTTTTATGGAGCTGATGAGCTACTTTAAACGAACACGAGATCGAACGCGCGTTACCACGCGCAGTGATTTCTCAAATTATAAATAGGATGAGGCTTAGTTTTGTAATTGAGCGGGAATTTTCGAACTAATAAGGAACAGCTGTGATAAATTTTGAGATATTTCAATACGAACCAGCTTCAATAAGAGAAAAAATTTAGGATAGAAAACTCCCAATTTTCAATTTCATTGGATTTTTCAGTCAATAAAAAATTTCCACAGTATCCAATTCGCTAGCCTACTTGAATTTTATTATTCAAATATGCATGAAGATACTTGCGCAAGATTTTCATTAAGTTTCAACTTTCTAGGATCTGTTCTAGGGGTAGGTTGAGGGTGAAAACCCGGGATTTTTAATTTAAGTTGATTTTCCTTCCAATTTAAAAATATGATAAATTTTATATCCAATTTGTAAAACCTAAAACTCGAATTATCTCAAAAACAAACAATTTCATCATAAAATATGAAAAAGCCTTTTTTGTAAACAATTAAATTCTCCACAGAAAAGGTCTTTTGGCATTTCCCTCTAAAATACCATATTCCTGAAATAATTGAACTTTTACGTTTTACAACTTTAAAATAATAAGGAAAAACGTGGAAATGCGCATTAAAATTCGCTGGAAAATTATTAAATATAAATCCTCTGCTTTCAGTGGAGTATAAAGAACATACGAATTAGATACAAATTCATTAACTGAATAATGAACAAATCTAACGATAATTAGTCTTAAACTGCATGCACACTTTTAGCCTACGAGAAAGAAAATTGATGATACAGAATAATTAGTAGAAATGATGAGAATTAAAATCATAAGTAAGAAATGCGTGGGTGAGTCATGCTAAAAACCGAAAAAAATGAAATGTACACGAACAGTACGTGATAACAAAATGATATTTGTCATGCAAACTGGGATAAACATTTCGTTTGCCTCACCCCTTCGACCCAGTGGCTCTCCTCGTCGCTGAAGTAGAACTATAATGATTAAATAGACTCCAATTCAAATCTAAAATCATTCCTGCTTCAATAATAACAGCAACATATTAAATTTTCAGTTTGATCCATGAGATATTCGTTGTAAAAATGGAATACAACTTACGTTCGGATGTCTCCCAGTATTTCGGTATTGCATGTTCACGATGATTTTTTGTCGGATCGAAAATTTGTTCCACTTCTTTACTCGGTCCGACTTCATCACTTTGTTCACAATCTATACTTCTGTCTCCGCATTTTTTGGTACAACATTTTATTTTTCTTCTGTAACATTTCAATCTTAAGTTTCAACTGATCAATCTCATCTTGACGGTGACAATCTGGAGGTATTTCTTTCAGTTGTGACTCATTTTTTTCTTCTTTACCCGGTCCTGGGGCTTTTTCAATTTCACTTTGAATCACTCCAGTTCTTTTGAGTACTCTGAAGAAGCCCTTGACTTCAGTGAGATTACCAGTACCAATTTTATTTGGAACAAGCGCCAGTTGCTCACCATCTTCCAATAAAAACCCACACACTTCACTTGGAACACCATCATCAGCAGGTTGTTCAATCTGTTGGTCTTCTGCCTGTTCAAATAATCCCGTGGGAATATCTGTTTCCATGACCTCCGAGGGAAGAATATTAGAAATATTCACCCTCGGTACAGCATTGGAGTTTAACGTCCGACGAACCTGGTGAATAGTCTGAGTCTAGAAAGTGCTTGGGACAGACAAAAAATTTCTGTAATTTTTCAGGCTCAATGTTTTGCAACAGAGGGGAATCAATCTGTGCCTTCCACCGTTCTTGAATCCAGTGTCGACGTGGGATTTTGTGGAGATTTTTCCCTGTCCCTCCACAACCTGGGAAAACACACTTCGGCATTTTGAAGTACACAACGAAATTTTCACAGCCGTTAATACTTTTTATTGTTAGAATTTGATGAATTTCAATGTTTGCACTTGTTTCTAATTTTAATGATTGCGTCTTTATCAAAACATGAACACATAACCCATGTTTTGCTTCATACAGAAAACATTCAAAACAATAGCAAATCACAAACTCCCGCGCCGCGATTTTCGACTTTATCATCCCAGCAGATACTACCGTAGAGGGTTCATTTCGTTTTCGCGTCGTGAATTTTCAAAACTCACACACTCCTCCCACTTTTCTCAACGCGCATGTGCGAGAAAACACTGGCGCCTCTATCGAAAATCATGAAACTAGAATTTCTGATCATTTCCGGTTTCAAAATTTTACATAGGAGTTGACCACTGAAATGTAGTATATACTGGAAAGGGCACTGATCCGCCTGACGCGAGCCGACAGAGAGGGGCGATTTTCACGGATACCTATTTCTCTCGTACCGTCCGCTCAAAAAGTTTTCTTACCTTCTAGAACATATAGAATTCAGTATTGGCGTTCAATTTTTGTTGTTGCATCATTATAACATCGAATTGATCATTTTTTTCCAATGTAATAATACTCGGGCCATTTACAATTTAATTAAAATAATTCCACATGGGAAAAATACAAAAAAATATACAATTCAAGAGATTATTTGTTCAATCAATCTGAAGGTGGATCGAAATCCTCTGAGTCGATATCGTCATCAGTATTCGGATTTTGAAATTTAGGTGTGTCCAATATAATTCCTGAAACAGAAAATATAAATTGAATGATATAGGTTTTATTTTGAGGGAATTCCAGGGACTCTCAAGTTCAGGAAAATGCCTCGTGTGTCGAGGAGTTGNAGTTGACAGACCCTGGAATCCACAATCGTGAATACTGGAGGTGTATCATGTTCAAGCGAAAGTATATTAAATTATCTTGAAATTGACTACTGAATTATTCGATTAAGGCAAATTTTAATTAACTTATGGGATTTATAATTAAAAATTGAATTTTATTACGTTTATTGCGGATTCAGTTTAGTTTGGATTTTTCTATAATTAGCGATTAAGTAAATTGAACCAATCATATATGATTTTGAAGAGTATTTACTATTCTTCAAAATGGTTCCTGGTAGTTATAATTTAATTGAATTTTCACCACGTTATAGGAGATTGTTTCATTTCTCACACGCCAAAAATGACAATTTTTACCACTTATTGATGCTTTAGAGTTGACCATCGAGAATGTGTTATATGTCAATTTATAGATCTCATCGAGATCTTCAAATTGATACCCCATATTATCCATTTAATGATCTAGACTAAAGGTCATAAGCAATAATGTGGCGATTTTGGCATGTCACGTTTTGAAAATTTCTGTTTTTCCTCATAACAGAGAGATTTGCTCGATTTATGGTCGAATCGATTTTTGCCATTTATAGAGGCTTTAGGCTTAACGTGTTTTGAAAAAAATCGGTTTCAAAGTCGGTCAAAAAATGAGTATTAGGGTCGATTTGAGGATTCGATTTAAGGATCGTTATCCTTCGTGAAGTTGTCATAAGAAAAAGTGTCAGTTCTATTTGAAATTTGTATATGATGAAAGAATAATCAGGTGATAATGAATTTGAATATTTTTGATCAATGGTTTGTTCGAGCTTACTACAGTGGGAAAAGGGATGTGTAATAAGACAATGAGTAGAACATTAGAGTGAACGCCGATAGTCTTCAATATCTTCACAAGGAATGAAATTGATTGTATCATGAAGATTTCTTCAGGAACAATAATGGTTTTAAAAAAAATGAGTTCCATGTTTCAATTTGCTAACTTACAACAATACATTATTGAGTATTATTGAGTCCAAAAAATTCACTAGTTCCAATTAGTCAATTGGAACTAACTGGAATTTGAAATTGTGAGATAATTTTTTCAAGTTGTATTAATAGAATAAAATGAATTATTAATGTGAAGTAATAAAGAATATAGTAAAAAAATGAGAGTAAAGGAATGAAAAAAGTATCAGTACCAAAATCACGCAAGCTAGCTAGCGCGCGCGAAGCGCGCGTCCCGCCTAGTATATAAAAAATCAGCGCATGTTTCCAGGGGTAAACTTTATAAAAATGTAATCTCAGACCCCTCCCCCTTGTAGCGACTGTTACACTTACACACACGCAGACACGCGCTGAGGAGCAATCACCGATAGACGAGCCCTATCTCGCTCTAATCCTCCGAATATCTCTCTCATCTCTCATCTCTCATCAATATCTACTACATTGGTGACCCCGACGTGATCAGTAATCGTGATGAGTTAGGAAAGGGTTGCACAATTACTAACAAAGTATTCAAAATACTGAATCGTAATATATTTACAATCGCGTTAATTATAATATACAATAGATAAATGAATACGTATAAGTGAGTCCCGAGTAGAAGTCGGAGACAAACTGTGACTGACTGACTCACTGGTCAGTGCGGATTAATAATTTGGGTAGCAGGTAAACGCGTGATATTTGAGAGAGCGAGATATTCGGAGGATTAGAGCGAGATAGGGCTCGTCTATTGGTGATTGCTCCTCAGCGCGTGTCTGCGTGTGTGTAAGTGTAACAGTCGCTACAAGGGGGAGGGGTCTGAGATTACATTTTTATAAAGTTTACCCCTGGAAACATGCGCTGATTTTTTATATACTAGGCGGGACGCGCGCTTCGCGCGCGCTAGCTAGCTTGCGTGATTTTGGTACTGATACTTTTTTCATTCCTTTACTCTCATTTTTTTACTATATTCTTTATTACTTCACATTAATAATTCATTTTATTCTATTAATACAACTTGAAAAAATTATCNTTACACCCTCACCCCCTAAATTTTCATCCCTCCGGATATATGCGGGTGTCTTCAACCCCCCGGAGAAACCGCATACTCATGTATTTTCCCCGAAATTCATTTTTTTTTAATTTATAAAAAATNATTTGGGTAGCAGGTAAACGCGTGATATTTGAGAGAGCGAGATATTCGGAGGATTAGAGCGAGATAGGGCTCGTCTATTGGTGATTGCTCCTCAGCGCGTGTCTGCGTGTGTGTAAGTGTAGCAGTCGTTACACCCTCACCCCCTAAATTTTCATCCCTCCGGATATATGCGGGTGTCTTCAACCCCCCGGAGAAACCGCATAATCATGTATTTTCCCCGAAATTCATATTTTATTTTATAAAAAATCAGCGCATGTTTCCAGAGGGGTAAATTTTATAACAATGTAGTCTCAAACCCCTGTCCCGTACCTCCCTAAATTTTCATCCCTTCGGATATAGGCGGGTGTCTTTAACCCCCCGGAGAAACTGCATACTCATGTATTTTCCCCGAAATTAATTTTTTTTAATTTATAAAAAATCAGCGAATGTTTCCGTGGGGGGGGGGGCAATTTTAGAAAAATGTAATCTCAGACCGCTTCCTCTCACCCCCGTCCATTTTCATCCCTCCGTGTATATGCGTCTATTTTCCACAGATTTTCACAAACCGAGCGGGTACATAAATCAATTTATTTATTGAATTGATTAATTTTTTCATTCGAAAATCAATGCATAAAAAGATAGTTGTTTAGAAAATAATTTTAAATCGTTTTTTCAACATAATTTAAAATATATATATTGTTCATATAAATTCTGCCAGCCCCCCGCCCTCCCTACAACGGGTGAAAATCTCAACCCTCCGTATACATACCCTTCCCCCCAGTTCTCACAAAGTTCAAATTTTTTAGATTCGATTCTTTTATTTATCTAATTATTTGATGACCCTCTTGGCCCCTATTTGACCCTGAGCATTCTCCTCTTCTATATCTATTTGCCATAACATTGTTCACGTAGGCCAATTGGGTCAATACAGAATTAANAGCAATTGTGTCAATACAGAATTAAACTCATTTAGAAAAATGCCAATATGAACCTATTGGATAATCAATTACGTGAGAACCTCCCTTTACCAGTTTTGAAAAATATTTCTCCCGCCACTGCTGCCGACTTTATCGGCCTGGGCGAGAAGTCGACACTGCCGCCATCCGGCAGCGTTCCCCCTACTGACTTATTTTCCCCTTCAATTCGCAAACAGTTATTTTCCTTAATTAATGGAAATTAATATCATTAAAGGTACTAAAATTCATTAATAATTCATAGATTAACATCCATATAATGGTTTCAGGTATCATTTACCCTTTTTTACACCAAAACAAGACAGCCCCAATTAGCCACCTAACTTAAGCGGCTGCTTGCATCCCAAGGATCATAACAGGGGCTACCAACACATGTGTTTATATTACGATATAAAAATAATATTTTACCTCTCCCNCCTGCTCGCATCCCAGGGCTCATTGCACTACACAATATCTATTTTAAAAAGAGGGTTTATATTCATGTAAGAATTTGTCGGAAGATAAATGGTTTTTCCACTTTCTGTGTTTATTCCCCCCGGCAATCGTCCCAGTTATCATTTCAATTGATGACAATAAAAATCATCTCTTCAAATCTCGATATTGTGTAATACAACATCAGAAAAATGTCCATTCAATTTCCCAACTTTACCAGGTCACATTACCTACCCTCTACTATGCGACTACGGTCGCGCAAGCGCTCTAACGGCGCGCTTAGTTCCTAGGCCATACAATGGAGGCGCTGGGTGAACGTCCACCTTGGGCCACCAGTGTCTTACAGGATAGTCTATCCAGTTAGTATAGAGATCAGTGGGTTCCACTGTACGTCAATACCGAACCCCCCCCCCCCCCCCNATTCGAAATTGATATGTGGAATTCTTATGAAGCGGTAAAAAATGAGGAACCATGCACCACAAATGCAGTGGAAGGTTAGCATAACGCCTGCAACACACGTCTCCAAGTATATCACGTTGTTATGGGTCGACTCATTGAAGCCCTTGAGGACGAGCAGGCTGTAATGGAACTCAGATGGACACAGACGAATGGTGGCAGGCCCCCTCCAAAAAACGAAAGGCTTACAAAGATCATGATGCGAGAATCAAAAGAATCGTTAATCGCAAAAATGCATTGGACGATACTGAAATGTATCTCTGTGGAATGGCTCAATGCATCTCAATATAAAATGGAAAACAGCCTTTGAACAAAAAGCATGGAAAATCCTTTGAAGAAACAACTATTAATATCAAATTATTGATCTCTTGTAATTGTTAAGATAAAAACAAATTGAATCTTTGTATGATATTAATCATTAATCTATTAGTTCAGTGATTCAATTGAGTTGCATCACGTTGTCTGTTGAAAAGCAAAGAGTAAAAAAATGAAAATAAAGAAAATTTCAGCTAATTTTCAAAAGTATAGTAATTTTACAAAAACTAGTTGATATCTTGTAGTTGAAACTTTCAGTTCAAATGTCGTAGTTGAAACGTCGTAGCTAAAATTGATCAGTTCAAATGACACTAGTTGAAATATCGCAGTTAAAATGTAGTTGAAAATTTCACTTGAAATGTCGTAGTTGAAATGTCGCTTAGTTGAAAAGACGTGGCACACTCCGAAATCATGAAGTCTCATGATAAAATTCAATAGACTTGAAAGTGTTATATCGGACATTCGGTGATGTTGTTACATTTTAGACAGTACTCGCCGCATTTTCGTTCAAATATTGACGTGAATAATTAAAATGATTTATCAGAAAATGACCTAGAAGATGCATCACTTCACAATTTGACAAATTGAAAAATGGACCGGATAACTTAGATTTCACATCACGTTGGATGACCATTGGCGCTATTTTTCCTCATTCCCATCAGATTATTTTATTAACCGTTGAAGTTAGAGAACAATGTTATACGGCAATAATTATGTATTTTCTGACACAGAATATTTTGTATTTCAACTATTTTCGGTTATTCCCAACCGCTTCCATTGTAATCCGAGCGGTGTGCGCGAAGGATCACGCGCGCCTGCCCCCGTTCTCCGCGCCTTGCTTTCAGAGGTGATGATTCGATAACTATGAGAGATAAGAATAAAAATAATAAGAAAAATGTATATATTTTCAGACGAGGAACATTGTTTGTTTGAAGCTTTTTTGCGTAACTTGGACTTTTTCCGCAAAATCACATTATAAATAATTAAATTTTCATGAATAAACAAATCTACCCGCACTTAGCAAAACAGGTTAACATATACGTATTCAGGGACCCCAACAACATAAAGTCCAATGATGAAATTCAATGGACCTAAAAGTGTATACGGAACCTGTTGCAGCGTACAGACTATGAATGATCACTTTCTGTACTCTTTTCAAAATCCAATTTAAACACATTTGGAGATACGATAGGATGCATTCGAAAATTTTATTAGCCATCTTCATAAAATTAGATGATATCTAGACGTTAGGTTGGCTCGATGTGACACAGCCGAATTATTTACTTACATCAGCTATGCCGACATCTTGCCTGCTAACCGTCCAGAAAATAGTACATTTTTAATTGGAATAGTAGCCAATTTCTTTTTCATTAAAGCCCCTCCAGAATGTCAGACACAACATATCAATTGGAAGCACGTAATAATGTCACTACAACACGGCACTCGTTTCATAAATTTATAAGTTTAAGTAACGACAAAAGGATTCCGTGTCACAATAGTCCTATTAAATAGCTTCATTTCACCTGAAAAAATACAGTAGGGATTGTGGATGACGAAATTACTGGATGTTTTGTTGTTATTACGGAAATGGAAATATTATTTCCTTATTGAACCTCAGCAATCCAGGGTTATTCACCAAGAATTCTACTGCCGATAAAATATAGATTACATACGATTTTGTACTTACATGCTAAAAAAGAAATAAATAGATATGTATTAAAATGCAATAAAAATACATGGTTGCAATTTCCGTTTTCACTCAATTCAAAATGTTCGGAGAATGAGAATTATTTCAATTAATTTGCCTTCATCTATAAAAGAGACTTTGTAAATACAAAAACAATTGCAAAGTGATGAACCTAAGCAAAATAGATACATTATTAGTGATGAATGAAACAATCAAGACATGACAGAATGTCGAGACACAGCTCATGTTGAATGATTCCCCAGCTACGAAATGACTTTTAAATACACTTTCTTCCAAAATCGCTGGTTTCCGAGAAAAATGCACGTTCACCGAAAATGTCATTTTTTTGGAATATTTTGTTTTATCAATGCACAACAGATTCATATAACTATGTAAATAATTGTCTTAGAACTAAAAATGTGACCACACAACACGAAAACAACTAAAGAACTGAACAGTGCGAGTGTCTGAGCAGATTCATGAAACATGCAGCTCTGGTGCTACCGTGTGGGCCCTACAGTTACTCGGAAAGAGAAGGGAGAGATCTCAACAATCGGTCCCATTGGTTCGTATTCCCTACCTCCCCGTTTTACTCGCATAAATGTTAATGAAATTACCAGGATTCGATTAATTCATGTGTTAGTTACATTCAAAGTGTGAATATAATACACAGAATATCTTACCGGCTTTAAAAGTGTAGGTTTTTTTGCTGCTTCTTAAATCTTCGATTAGTTTATTTTAATTTTCGAATTTTTTTCGAAAATCGGTTGTCGCACAATAACTTGAAAAAAAATGTTCGGAATGGATTCAATGATATCTTAAATAATTTTTCTTAGTGTCCTTTTGAACGAGTTTAAAGATGAAGGTGATGGCAATAATCATTATTTTGATTTATTTGAAAATTTGAAAAAAATGTATTTTTAGAAAATCAGAATTTTGGAGATTCCTTTGAAAATCATGCTTCAAGTGAATTCAATCATAGATTGTTTGAAATGTTTATTTTAATGCCATTGCATCGAAGTTGAAAGTTGATTACGATAGCTATATCGGTTGATTTGATTTTTATGATCATTGCTCAAACTTTTGAATGTTTCATGAATTTCCCTGAAAGTGAGCTTTTGGACGGTTTCTTCAAATCGAACGTTTTAAATTCATTCAAGTATGTATGAATGAAATTTGTCTATTAAAATTTGATTGAAGGACTGAGGGGGGAGATAGAACTGTAAAACAAGCAGTGGTACGAGCCTGTTCAACAGACGGCATGTGACTTTTTGGGTTATTAGTCCCTGTTGTTCTGACAGGTATACAACCGTAACCACATGCTACAGGGGGTCTATAGAAAGATATTCAACCTTTTAATGAAATAGATTTATGGAAAAAGTTGAATATCTCCGAAACTGCTCGGCTGATTGCGCCTATCTAAAGTACCAACCTTCAAAGTTGGAAGAGTGATAATCGTACCAAATTTCAAATTGTTATCTTCATTTTTTTTAAGTTATCGTGCGTAAAGGAATGAAACAAAAAATATAATTTATGGCACTCATGCCTGAAACCGGCTGGATTACACACTCGACGCTTCGCGTCTCGTGTCTAATTCAGCCGGTTTCAGGCTTCGTGACATAAAATTTTGTTCAGTACTTGTTGGGAAATTTCGTCCTTAACGTGTGTGGTTACATCACTCGCCTTCGGCTCATGCTGTAAACCCCACACACGTTAAAGACGATATTGCCCCACACGTGCTGAAATATACCATTTATAGTAGATGACTTCTTAAGTCATATAAATTCGAAAATCATTGACAGAATGACGATGTGCCATTTTTTGACAAAAACTATCTTCAGATAAATTGCTCTATGCCAAAATGTACTGAATCGATTAGCCCCAAATTTGATGCACTAGTGTGACTCGATAGTAGCTATTACCTAAAACTTAGAATCGAGATACGTGGTAGCGTATCGACCGAGAAAAAGTTTTGACATCAATTGTCCAACATCGCGGGCCGAGCGCACCGCGTATTTATACACGACAGAACTTCCCCCTCCACTACCTAAATGATTTTTATTCGGTATAATAAGAACGGGACGACAAATCGGAAAAGTGTCCTCATATAAATCGCCTATGAGCTTTTCAACGGTCTAGCTATTGTATTTTTTGGATGAACGGGAACAACAATACGCAGATAGTAATAGATTGATATTCGCATTCTCGCGATGCACATTATAAAGTCGGGGAATCACATTCAACCTCGAAGTGTTGCCACCAGTGTGTTCAAACGTGGGTTGTAATGTTGTTATGGAGAACCACGAGAAACATTTTTTCTCACTTGAAATCATTTATTAAAGTAAAAGGAAAAATCAAACCTGTGTTCTATTTTTTTTCTCTCGCCGAAAATTCGAATTTCTTCTCGGCATATCTCTTACCGTACCTTGCAGATGAAGATAGTTTGTGAAGATAGTTTATGTTTCATGTATGGAATCTGGCAGGAGTGCTATTTTTCGAAAGTCGTGTGATCAAATATGAAATGCTCGTCGATAGTCAAATTGGAAAAAATCAAGTGATAACAGAAAATGCTTCTAATTTCGTGGGGAAAAAATTCCTGAATGGGATTACGGTGAGATGCCCAGAACACGAAAACAATTTTGTCATTATTTCGTAAAAATTAGTAATATCTCAGGAAATAAAAACAAAAAAACAGATGTTTTTATAAAAAGTTCTATTAAGTAAGTATTTTTCTCGGCTGTTCCGCAAAGAAAATCAATTCATCTCTCAAAAGAATAAAATTACCATAGGAAATAAAAGGAAAAACTAATGGAAGAAACAAAATAACAAGGAAACCGTCCCGAGTGTCCCTCACCAATTTCGATGAGTTTGAAATATGGGACATTCCGTGTCAACTGAGCCACACCGGATTTTTTTTTGTCTGGGAAAAATCATTGCGTAGGTGCATTTTAAACTACTACATATAGACAGTGATCATGCGAAATTTCATTGCCCTGCCACTTTTTGTTTCTGAGATAATCATTATGAAACTTGAAATTTTCAAAAAATCATTACTTCTGAATAGACCATCCGATTTTGATAAATAAAAAACAAGCAGGGGTTCGAGCTTTTTTGGCCGAAGCCATCTGACCGTTACTTTATGTGTTATAACTCTTTTTCTTTTTTTCATTTCTGCCAATCCCATTGGTAGTAAGCTTCCGAATGGATCTGTAACAAGTTGATATCTCAATTTTTTCACAAGCTAGCGTAATTACAAGGAGTTTTATGAAAAAACTGAAAATCTGAAATATCTCAAAAACTTTAGATAAACGGTATATATGTTTTGATTGATTCAGATAGAAGGCATCGAGATGAATATTTTGAAAAAAAAAAAATGAAATCGGTTGGATCGTTTCTGAGCTATTGCAGACAGAAGGTTTTCAGGGAAAGTCGAATATCTCGGAAACTACCCGGTCGATTGGGCTCATTTTCAATAGGAAACATTATCATCGCGGGTGGAAGATTCTGTCCAAATTTCAAGTTGATTCCTCCATTTTTGCACAAGCTAGCGTGATTACAAGGATTTTTATGGAAAAACTGAAAATCTGAAATATCTCGAAAACTTTGTATGAACGGGTATATATGTTTTAATTGATTCAGATAGAAGGCATCGAGACAAATATTTTGAAAAAAAAATTGAAATCGGTTGGCTAGTTTCGAAGATATTAACGAAAAACGATTTAAAAATGAATAGCTTTTTCTCAAAAACTATTCGACCGATCGGGCTGAAATTTGGCACAGAGTTAGTCCTAGTTAAGTACTATAATCTGACAAAATTTCAGATTTTTTGGAATAAGATTAGTCAATTTATTACTCGATTTTCCAAAAAATGACCACCGGACAGGTGGCGATGGACATTGACACCGACAGACACACCCCCCAAACTTCGTATGTTTACGTTTCAGATCATTCTACATCATTTCCAAGCAAGTCGGACGACTTGACATAAAATATTATAGAGCACTCGGTAATAAATTTCGTTTTTAACGAATGTGTGTACAGACCTCGCCTTCGGCTCGACCTGTAAACTACACATTCGTTGAAAATGAAATTTGTGCCCTTGTACTCTAATGTACTATTTTATAATAGAGGATGTCCTTATAGGATATGAAAAAAATACGCCCTAATGGAAGAGCGAAGCAATGCATCGGAAATTTTTTTTTTTTCGAAATTTTTGGGTTTTTCAGTTTTTAGGGGAGATCCATCGGATTTTTACAAAGAAATGAGTCTGTCAACCATTATTCTTCATTCATATATGATGACATAAGACTACACCATCATGTAAAGGAGAAAGAGTGCACCGAAAAAAAAAAATTTCGTCGAAATTTTTTGTTGGAATATGGCTCCAGCTCCTGGTCCTCATATATATAAAAAAGGAAAATATAATGATAGTTTTTAATAATATTTGCCGTTAGAAGGACGGTAGCGATATACAGTAGTGTATATATACACCTGTAATAATAAGAATAATAATGATAATAATAATAATAAAATGTTATAGTTATAAAACTGAAAAATCAATCATTTGAAATAATAAGAATTCTTTTCAGGAAAATATAATGATAGTTATATGAAGTAATGATAGTTAATGGTAGTTATATATAATCTATAGTATAAGATGTATCCGTGTAAGCTAAGGTCTCGTCCCAGGCCGATCTCGTCCCAGGCCGGTTGTGGCGAGTAGGTTGTACATTCCTGTACAAAACGTGTTGGACGCTAGACGCGAGACGAGTGATGTGCTTCACCGAATAAATCATTGACGAGTTAATACTGTGTGTATATTTATTATGACCCAATCCCGAATAATCCATCATTTTTACTGGAAGGGTAGATAGTTGAATTGAACATTATCATCATCGGAAGTTTGCTAAATTATGATCAAACAAATGAGAGGAAGACACAAACGGAATCAATAAATTGATTTATCATCATCAATCGGTTCCAAGGCTTTAATTCTAGAAAAAAACCTCCATTTCTCGATTGATTTTTTATCACCATACGATTCCTCGTGGATGGATTACCGAGCTCCTATCTTATTCTATTCTTGCAACGAGGTAAGGAATTTTCACGTTGATTATATAGAAATGATCTTTATTCTCGGAATTGATATCTTCGGATTCCATAGAATGCCGCGGAGTGATGGATGTGCGAATCCAATGCGGGCTCCTGGTGAGAAGGGACACCTCGGTTATAATTTACGTCCGATTTTCTTGATACTACACGAGAAATTTCCTTTTTTACCATTGTCTGCGAAAATCTGTGGCCAATGCCAAACGAGAGCTCCAACTTCTGTCATTCCTCCATCTGTCCCCACGGTTAAACTTAATGCACATCTTCAGCGTTTGGAAACTCCACCCGATATACCAATGCTTCAAGCCGAAAGATGTGACCCAAGTCTGGATGTGATGAACAATTCTCTAAGATCCGGTCGATCTATCCGTCTTGATGATTCCGGCATATCAATCGACGAAGAACCAGACGATGAAGCTGAATTCGACAGTTCTTCCATGGATTATGATTCCGAAGATGACCAAAGTGACATTGATCCATCTTCATCTAAGCAGTGTAGATCTACGAGAGAAATAGAATTAGAAGAAATGTTGGATGGTTTAAAGCAGAAATTCAAAGATCTGAAAAACTACCGTGAGCACCTGCAAATCTTGACGGTTCATCCACAGTCGTGGAGTGCGCGGAAAATAGCTTCTGAATTTGGAACTACCAGATACATAGCGTCAAGAGCGAAAAGATTGAGAAAAATTAAAAGAGTGTTTGCTGCACCAATTGCGAAAGCAGGTCATTCACTACCCAGCACAACCATCGAGAAGGTACACCATTTTTACCTAGAGCACAGTCGTGTCATGCCAGGAATGAAAGATAAAATATCCATCAAGATCAATGCAGAAAAGAAAGTAGAACAAAAGCGAATGATACTCGAAAATCTAAAAGTCCTTCCTCGGAAGTACAAACATGCGAATGAAGATGCTAAGGTCGGTTTCAGTAAGTTTGCCGAGCTGAGACCTAAACAATGTGTAGTGGCGGGAGCAAATGGCACTCACGTGGTATGTGTTTGTACGTATCATCAAAATTGCAAATTGATGCTAGAGGCAATTAATATTGCGACTCTAACTCAAGATTCCCCCTGTCCACTCAGAGATTACAAAGATTGTCTAGCAAAATTGATGTGTGCAAATCCAACCCCGGCCTGTCATCTGGATGAATGTAACGATTGTCCTGGAGTGAAATCATTATCATGTGAACTGAAGAAACTTCTCTCTGATTCTGTCGGGGAAATGGTCGAATTTCGCGTGTGGCAAAGTACTGATAGGTACTTTGCCACACGCAAAATACCTGTCAGCGCGTCCCTTGCGCGTTAAAATTTAGGTGTACCTTACAGACACTCCCGATGGATAAATTAATTGATCTTCTAATGGAACGATTGATAGTATTGAAGCCCCATCACTTCATCGCTAAAGAACAATCGGCTTTTGTCAAATAGCGAAAAGAGAATTTGGATAGTGGAGAAGTACTACTGCATTATGATTTTTCGGAAAATTACGCTTTTGTGGCTCCAGATGCTGCTCAATCCTTCCACTACAATAATGACCAGTGTACAGTTCACCCCGTTGTTTACTACTATCTCGAAAAAAATGAAATCCAATATCGGAGTTTAGTCGTTTTGTCGGACAGTACGACTCACGATACTGCCGCTGTTTATTTGATACAGAAGATTTTAATACAGCATGTGAAAGACAACTGTGAAAGCGTGGAGAAAATTATCTATGTCACTGATGGAGCTGCACAAAATTACAAGAATCGTTTTCAGATCACGAATCTCTTACATCACAAGACTGATTTTGGCATAGATGCGGAAGCCCATTTTCATGCAACCGCGAAAGTAAAGGAGCTTGTGACGGAGTAGGAGCTGTCTTTAAGAGAGAAGCGAGACGTAAGAGCTTGCAAATCGTTCATGGTGAACCAATCCTCACGCCAGATGCTTTGTTTCGATG
>NW_021680393.1:182299-187009 GCF_001412515.2 Diachasma alloeum | reverse complement strand
TGAAAACTGAGTTGAGAAAGAGATTTGATAGTGCCAAAGCTATTTCAGCCATTCAAAAACACCATTGTTTTATTCCGATACCGGGAGAGCCATTGTTAATTAAACGATATTCGGCTTCGGCTAACGAGGAGGTTTTCTCAAAGCAAAAACAAACAACAACAAAACGAAAAACCAGCAGAATCGTGATGTAAATAATTCATCAGTGCATGTTGGAATTTGTCGTCGAAAAGAGTGGAGAATTTCTCCGTATTGTAAAAATGTAAAAATGTGAAAATATAAAATGTCGTTATAGAAGAATAAAAATTGTTTCTTTCCCATACTTTTTCGTTAGTGGAAAGCACAGTGTGTTGTTGAGAAAAGATTTATAGTCGTATCAATAGTCTATTCTATCCAGCAGAACAGAAAATGTCTATTGACAAACCCCTTTTTCAGTAACAATAATGCAACTCTCCTAAACGACAGAAAAACGTAAAAATTTCGAAGGAAATTTTTTCCGGAGCATTCTTTCTCTCTTACATGATGGCGTACTCTTTTGCCATCATATATGAGCAAAGAATAATAGTTGACAGACTGATTTCTTTAAAAAAAAAACCGATGAATCTCCCCTATAAATTGAAAAACCCAAAAATTAAAAAAAAAAAAATTTCCGGTGCATTGCTTCGCTCTTCTAATTATGCCGTATTTTTTTTATATCATATAAGGACATCCTCTATCATAAAAAAAATATTTCGATCGAATATCGAGCGGCCCTAGAGTGAAAAAAAATGAAAACGCGAAAAATTCTCGAAAGACCGGTCTAGGAGCTTCATGACGGCTCTGAAGTATTCTTTATCTTGAAGTACGAGAAAAAACGAAAATTGTCTTCTTTTATTCATCAAAATCGGATGCTCCATTCAGAAGTAATGATTTTTTGAAAATTTCAAGTTTCGTAATGATTATCTCAGAAACAAAAAGTGGCAGGGCAATGAAATTTTGCACTGGCTATATGTAGTAGTTCAAAATGTAACTACTCAATGATTTTTCCCAGACAAAAAAAATCCGGTGCGGCTGAGTTGACATGGAATGTCCCATATGTTATTCCCCGTCAAAATCTAAGGTATAGTTTTTTTTTCTGTGGATAAAGAGTTTTTGGGGGTGCAACCAACCTCCGAAGTTGACAGGTTTTCAGGACCATTTGACTGTTTCATATATTGGCATTCAAAATTTTAGAACGAAACCAAAGGCATGCTAATCTATAAGAAAAATGATGAAAAATGGCGTTTGTTGCATTCGAATAGGGTCAATTACAAAAAAAATGATAGCGGTATGAATCCAAAAAAATTCGGTGAAAAAAAATAAGGCTCGTATTTCAATAGTATGAATGGCTATCCAACGAACAAGTAAAAGTAGGAAATACGGGTTTTTGCATTTTTTCGAAAGAATGGGTGCGAGCGTTATTTTTTTTCACATATTTTTTTTTGGATTTGAACTCCTATCATTTTATTGGAATTGACCAAATATAACAAACGCCATTTTTCATCATTCTTCTTAGAGATTATCATGCATTTGGTTTCGTTCTAAAATTTTGAATGCCAATATATTATTATTATTATTATTAACTTCCCGGGCAACGTTTCAAGGTGTTTCTAATGTTCCTCGATAGTTTTTAACAAAATGTCTGTGGGTGTGTGTGTGTGTGTGTATGTGTGTTACTTTTTACGTATGTGGTCAAAATTTTGGTCAACGATTTCTCGCGAACGAATGGTCCGATTTAACTTTTTTTTTCTCCAATCGATACGTCTTCATGTAACTTAGACCTGATTAGATTTTGGAGTGATTCGCTCCAGTAGTTCTTCCAAATTTTCCTGGAGAAATGTTTGAAAATGGCTAAGATAAGTATTTCTCCTGTATAAATGACGTGATTGGCATTGTCAACATCAGGATATCACTAGTCAATCACTCCAGTGATTTATCTAGGATTTGCTGAAACTCCAGTGATTTTTCCAGTGGTTTTTCCAAAATTCCCTGGAGAATAGTTTGAAAATCGCTCAGACAAGGGTTTCTCATGAATAAATAAGAAAAGTATTGAGAGTTGAAAAGGATTCTTTTAGTCAAAATGGGAGGAATAATAATATCGGGAAGTTGTTGGTGCGACCCGTCCGACGGGTCAGACCCACATGAATACATCCGCTACCAACCCACCCGCAATGGGAGCGAGCGCAGCGAGCGACCAACAGCCCAATCCACTAGTTATCGTTTATTCAAGAAAAACAGCATAGCTGTTATACATCTCATACAATTATTGAGTAACGGTGCGTACTTGGAGATTTTGCGTTGATGCGTTGCATGTCGATAACCAGAGAGAGTTTCACCAAAGGTTAATATATGTAAATACGATCTTTACTTCAGTAACGACGTTAGACTCTATATAAACCAACTTTTTGAATCCACATACACTCAATAAATCTCATCTCGGACGAGAATTATAAATTATAAATTATGAATTATAAATTCGCCTCCACGGTTGCCACAACTCCCAATGAGAGGGCACAGTTCCCCAGAGAAGATATATGAACCAGTCAAATGGTCCTGAAAACCTGTCAACTTCAAAGGTTGGTTTCACCCTCTAAAAATTTTTATCCGCAGAAAAAAAAAAACGTATAACTTAGATTTTGATGGGGAATAACATATTTCAAGCTCATTGAAATCGGTGAGGGACACTCAGGACGGTTTTCTTGTAAGTCAAAAAATCTTGGCTAAATAATTAAAAGTCGGTGGAAATAATGACTCTGGAGTATGTTATTTTCATTTCAATTGTTAGTTGGAAGTATGTTCTATTTGTACAAAAACAGCGCCAAGAAAAAATGTGGGTTGGTTCTTACTGGGAAGCAGAAATTTTTGAAAAATACAAACAAATGAAAAAGAGGACCAAGTCAGCAATGTCGAATGAACGAATATAGTGCACAATCAGATTTCTAGGAGAAAAATAGTTTCAAATCGAATAAGGATTTTGAAAAAATTCTTCATGAAATAAAAAATTACTAGAAGGAGGACCAACGCCCTTGATACTAAACAGTGAGTTGAAAAACTCCGCACCAAGAACGTTGGTCCTCCTTCTAGTAATTTTTTATTTCATGAAGAATTTTTTTAAAGTCCTTATTCGATTTGAAACTATTATTTTTCTTCTATTTCATTGGTTTTATCGAAGTAGTTCTCGATTTGAAACCCCTCCTNGAAAAAATTCTTCATGAAATAAAAAATTACTAGAAGGAGGACCAACGCCCTTGATACTAAACAGTGAGTTGAAAAACTCCGCACCAAGAACGTTGGTCCTCCTTCTAGTAATTTTTTATTTCATGAAGAATTTTTTTAAAGTCCTTATTCGATTTGAAACTATTATTTTTCTTCTATTTCATTGGTTTTATCGAAGTAGTTCTCGATTTGAAACCCCTCCTCTAGCCTGCCTCCCCTCCCTTACTTTTCCTCTCATTGTTATCTGCGGTATCATGGCCGTCTTACTCTTAGCTGTGCCCCATTCGAGCTAGGACTGCACGGGAAACCATGTAAAACCCCAGTCGCACAGCCGGCCGATTGTGCAGTGCCCTAATATAACGCTACACCGTGCCTACCGCCCGTAATTTTTGTGCGAGCGAGGTGTTCCTAAGCGGTCATCCATCCAAGTACTAAGCCAGCTCAACGCTGCATAGCTTGGATGTCCGCCGGAGCAACACCTCACCCACCTAACCATTACAGTCGGTTCGATTTGAAACTATTTTTCTCCTAGAAAACTGATTGTGCACTATATTCGTTCATTCGATATTGCTGACTTGGCTCTCTTTTTCATTTCTTTGTATTTTTCAGAAAATTTCTACTTCCCAGTAAGAACCAACCCAAACTATTTCTTGACGTTGTTTTTATACAAAAACATTTGTTTTTGTTGTTTTTTTAAGAGATTTCAGTATTTTTTTCAAAATAAGCAAGAATCGTTTTGATATCCTCGTTCATTTTTCACACGATAGGTCATCTTTACAATTAGCAATCGAAGCAAAACAAATAATTGTACTTCACAGTCATCATTTCCACCGACTTTCAATTACTGATTCCAGATTTTCCGACTTAATTTGCTTCTTCCAGAATTTATTTAAGCACGGAATTCAATTGAAAAATACCTGTGGAATTTATCGTTCATGCACCAACTTCAATTTATAAATTCCTGGGCTCCCTCCTTGGTGTGTGTGGCTGTATTGCAGTGCTACCAACTGCGTAACAAAAAAAAGATAGGAGATAATGTGAAATACGACAATGTGCATGTGATCCCGTTGCTATGCGCGTAATTTTTTAAATATTGATTGGAATAAAAAATTACATCAATGAGAAGCTGGTGGTCGATTTATATCATGTAACTAATTGTGAATCATCAAATTAGATTGTTGAATTCAGCGAATTTCAAGGGAGATGAAGAGTCAGGTGGATTGCCCCACAACATCATGGAATCATCATCATCAACTCTTCCAACACTAAAGAATGATGTTGATAGTGATGATGGTGATGAGTACCATTTTATACTCGAGGATGAGGGTGACTTGAGAACGGACAATTCAGTGGAGAATAGTCTAGCAGAAGCCTATTTACAATTATTGAGCACGGAGGATAGTAAAAAAAATTAGATCCACAAATTGGGGTTCGCACGTTGAGGGGGAAAATGGTAATTGTTACCCCCCCCCCCCCCCC
>NW_021680393.1:177475-182287 GCF_001412515.2 Diachasma alloeum | reverse complement strand
CCCCCCCCCCCCGATTGTATTCGAGAGGAAAAAGGTACAAATAGGTGATGATGAATATGGACAAACTCCAGGACTTCTCGAACTACTTTTCAAAGCAGAACCCAGTACAGAATCGACGTCCAATGGTCGCGGTGGCTAAATCGTCAGTTCGGCTTGGCCACTAGGAGGTCGTGGGTTCGAATCCCAGTCCGGTCGGATTTTTTAGCTTCTGGAAACAGGGGTTGGGGGCTCGAAAGGGTGGTTGAGCTTCGGATCCCGACGTAGGGGGATCATTAACTTCTGGTAAAGGGGGTTAAGGGGCTCATCTGGGGCGGATTCTGGTGGGGTCCGTCTCACCTCGGTTCTGGACGAGCGGGAGGTTCCTAATAGAGGAGTCGACTGTGTCGACGGAGGCACAGTCTGTGGTTTCCTTTGTCTCTCTCGCAAGAGCAAATGCGGTACAGTGTAGCAAGTCGGCCACAGCCGCAAGGTTAGGTAGAGGATAGATGGCGGAGTAAACCAAATGGTTTAAAATGCCTTAAATGAAAAAAAACCCAATACAGAGGTGATCACGGATGATGATAAGAGTACTTATACGAAAATTATGAAGAGCACTTATCTTAACATGTCTCATTATAATCCGAGTAGAGGTTTGCGGAAGAGAAATAGAGAACGATTAGAGAGATTTGTGATGAAATCTCCGCATGGTTAAGGTTTACCCAATCAAATTGTTAAACGGAAACGTGATATTGATTTTGAATACTGGAATGATCCGAATGAGTTGGTAGATCGGCTTCGATTGTTATACGCATCGCAAGCTGCTGGTAATAATAATCATAATAATGAGATAATTTCAATCATTGAGGAATTGAGAGAAGCTGGCTTAATATATTGTGGTAATTGGCATAGAGGAATCAGTACAAAGATTAGCGTTGATGTGTTCGGACGACATTTGACTGGTGGTGGAACCATTCCTAGGAATATGCGAGGACCATCAGGCAGAGGTTTTAAACTTACACTAGATGGACAATTTGATTGGAGATCATTTGGAGATCATGACGTAGTTTCTTCGAGAATTCTGAGATTGCAGCTCGAAGCTCGGCAAAAGCTCATTACGAATGAGGTGGAAGGCATTCAAGTATCAGCTGGTGAATTGGTGAGACAGAATGAAGATAACTCTAGTGAATTGGTCGAACACAATAATATAGACATTCCAGCAGTAATTGAAAAAGGTCGAAGAGAAGTGAAACGACTTAAGAGATCTTCCGAAAAACGAACCAATCGTCTGTCTGACAATGAGGCGAAAAAATCAAAGAAAAGAAAGAGGAACATTCGAGACGATGAAAGAAGCAGTAGTTGAAGAATTACATAGACCAGCACCTCGGAATTATCCGAGGCGTCATGTTGACATGTCAGCATATGCTAAACAAAACAATGGATAGAAATTTCTCCTCACAATTATAGACATTTTCTCTAAATATGCTTGGGCAGTACCAATCAAAACCAAAAGTGGATTGAATATGACAGAAGCTATGGAACCTGTCTTTCATCAAGGTCGTGTACCTCAAAATTTACATGTTGATCAGGAAAAAGAATTTTATAATAAAGGCTTCAAGAATTTCATGCAAAAATTCAATATAAAAATTGTAATGAGATTTTCTCGTTACGGGTTGAAATCCCGTTGAAAAGATATGTGAACTCTTAAATTATTGAAAAGTGTGACAGGTAGTGACATCTAGAGGTGCCTAAAGAAAGCCGAGACTAGATGAGAAGAACTACAGATCAATGAATGATCGAAGGCATAGCGGTTATGGATGAAAACGCGACCCTGGAGGTCTGGAGGACGCTACTAGATTTTCGCCATTTTAGAATTCGCCTAGCTTGTATAGGGGAAAAGGGGCCGACGTACAGGCTGTCCAACTGGGCGATTCTAAAAGCTATGTCAGAGTAGACTAGGGACCAACGGCCAGGTGAGAGGACTGGTGCCCCTGGGATCCCGTCGGGTTAATTGGTGGGGATAAAGTAACGGAATGACTTATCGTCGCTGAGATATCCAGACTAGGAGGAGAAGGCCCAGGTAAGATTCTGAGTTAGTCGAACGCGGACGCTCAAGCGGGGAAGTCGAAAGGATTTCTCCGGAGTATATCGTGGTGTGGGCTTGAGATATGGCCAGGGGCTGGTGGGCGAATAGTTCACCGTTGCCAGGTGCATAACTGATTGTAGCGAACGTGGGGCAATGCTCCTGCATTCTCCGCAAGGAAAAAGAGTTAGTTCGGAAATCTTAGTGTCGACTTTGTTGTTTCCAGCGTTATCTAGTCTCGGCGGAACTGGAGTAGAGTAATCCTCCTATCGTCCCGGCCATACGTCGACATTTTTAGTACTACTCGGAGGCAATGATGCACGATGACTGAAGCGGTAACTGGTGGTTGAGAGTGTGGGTGGTCGTAGCATGGGTAAAGTAGTTCCACCCTGGTTAGATCAGCCTCTCAACATCCCATGCTCTCAGGAGTCCGGGCTGATTCGCAAATAATTCTGGAACTCCCCCGAGTAGAAATATTCGGGAGGAGTACGCATGCTGGAGGAGTCGAATGATACCCCGGAAAAGATGTGAATAAAATTCACTAGGGTAATTAGGCTGCAAGGCCTAATACACGGCTTGCAAAGGCTCGTGACTAGGCGACGGAAATACTCCTGGTGGCCCTCACCCACTCGAGCGTGTTACACTGAAGCTAGCTGGGCAACCCGTTGTCCAGCCACAAACGTCCTTTGCGTAGACGAGCTTGCCTCAGTGGCCGGTTTTCGTTGAACCTCCCGTAAAGGTTCGGCTGGCGCCCAACATACGAGCGATAGAGACGGCTAAAAAGTAGTTTCGACTTTTCCTGGGTGAACAACCCGGGAAAATATCCTTACAAAATTTATTCAACGTATAGCAATTTAAAAGCATCGATTTGGTAATGATTCACTCGTACCTTGAAAGAGAGAATATGGAAAAAAGTTTCGCTACAAGGCTCATATGAATGGGTTAACTTATTCTCCGAAATTTTATCGTCTGGCAATGATACAAAACATCGAACAATTCATATGAAACCAAAAGATGTGAATATTATCAATAAATCGTTTCTTCGTCATCGGATTTATAGTGCAGATTGGGTGAATAGAACTCGAAAAATTAAATTTAAAACTAATGAAAAAGTTAGAATTAGTAGATATGAACATGTTTTTCAAAAAGGTTATACAACCAATTGGACAACTGAAATTTTCAAAATTGACAAAATCCAAAATACTGATCTGTGTAAAAGGATTGATTATCAGGAAAATCCAGTCAAGGGGAATTTCTATTACGAGGAATTAGCGAAAGTCAAACATCCTGATATTTATCTGATAGAAAAAATTATAAGAAAGCAAGGTAATTAATAATAAATAATAATAATTTATTCCTCAAGTACATGAATTTCTTCTTTTGTACATTGTGTTGACAACATATAATAAATCTCACAGTGGCAGTAATAACAATAATCACGCACATTGATAATTGCGACACTTTTTCCGAACTGAAAGTCTTATAGTTGTCCGATGAGAGTTTTTCCGTTTCCTTCGCAAAGAGATAAATTTCTTATATTGGGTGGGTTGATCGTCATGAAGGCAGGACACTGGTCCAGATCACTGGCACTCCAGGTGCCTCACGCACCTCCACAGCTTCCACCGTCTCTATGCATCTCCTCACTCTCACCACGTAGCATTCCAGCGCCTTCACATCCACTCAATATTCTTCGAGCTTTCCCAATTTCAATACGAATCTTTCCGTTTTATTTAATTTCCATGTAGCTTGCCATTTTCATACCCCTCTTTTGCTTCCGCAGAGACAATACCCCTCTCCACCGTCACTCAGCTTTCCACGCGTTCGTCGGTTATCACCAGAATCAGTTAAATCTTTCCATTTTCTTTCATATACCTTGCTTCTATCCTCGTTCTACTCAGCAGGGGCGTTGCTTCAGATTTCAGGTTAAACACTGGGCTGGTGTCCATTCCCTTTCCACAATAACCAAACTTTCTACGCGTCTGCCAATATCCCTCAACATTCTCCTGAATCCACGCCAATGATCCGGATAACACTTCCACGTGAATTAGGAGCTATCACGGCCATTATTTACACCCTTTCCAATTGTTTCTTCCCTTTATCCTTCAAATATCGCTTAATTTCTAAGGACGCGGGGGTCGGCCGATGGGAACCCCACGGGGTTACCGACCGAGCTCCAAGCAAGGTAATTAATTGTATGTTAAATGGTTAGGCTTTGATAATTCTGATAACAGTTGGATAAATGAAGTTGATGTGTAATGTGTAAAATTCTTTTTATGAATAATATATTTCAAAACGAAAGAACAGTAGTAAGAGGGCATTATTGGCGAATTTTTTTCCAGGAATTCTCCCCCTCCCCCCCTTTTTTCCAGGAAGTGCACATGCACGTCCCCCCTCCCCCCTCGGCGGCATGCCTTTGGCCGTCGGCGCACTAGGGGGCCCCCTGGGGTGCAGGGCCTCAAAGTTGGGGTCCGAGGGTCACAGGAAGTGGGTGGTGGGTGGAAAATGGCCGCCAGATAGAAAATGAGTGGCGAGTGGAAAGTGGGTGGTGGGTGGAAAAGGGGTGGCGGGTGGAAAGTGGGTGGTGGTAATAAGAAATGACTACATAACGCTCAATTTATAGGATTACATAAATTATTTGTTCAGAAATTATTCTTATTGTCTACGATACATAATTTTCTTAATTGTAAAGGATGATGATGATGATGATGATGATGACGATGATTATTATTAATATTATTATTATTATTATTATT
>NW_021680393.1:154375-176309 GCF_001412515.2 Diachasma alloeum | reverse complement strand
TGGCATCTTCTCCATAGTGCAGCAATGTTTCAATATATGTTCTATAGGCGTAGAGCTTATTTGGCGGCGTAACAACTTTTTGATTGAAATATACATCCACTTGGTTGAACATTGAATGGANCTAAATACTTGTCGAGAGATTAGGCCTCTATTTTTTTTCATATCAGCGCCCACAACTGCAGCGGTATCCATAGCGCCAGAGGTATCAGTTGACCATAGAGCCATTCCGAGATGCGAGGACTTGGCATCTTCTCCATAGTTCAGCAATGTTTCAATATATGCTCTATAGGCGTAGAGGTTATTTGGCGGCGTAACAACTTTTTGATTGAAATATACATCCACTTGGTTGAACATTGAATGGAAAAAATTATTCACAGGACCGACGGAATCTTCAACAGTAGCAGTGCCATCGGGTCTCAAAATTTTCGCTCGAATTTTTATCATAGTGTGTGCCAAATCAATGTATTCTTCTCCATGGCCTGGTACGATGAATTCGATTGGGGCGTCGTCCGATAAAGTAGACACAGGATTATAATAAACAAATTGAGAATTTTCAATACTCGTCTGCGTCGGGGGTATAGTGAACAGATCGAGCTCCGATTTCACGCACTCGGAAGAGTGTGAATGTAGAAACGACATGATGATTAGTTGAAAATATCGTATAAATCGCGAGTCTTCCTCTTGGATTTATTTTTTTTCACTTTTTTTCCTTTTTTCTTATTTTTTGGAATATTTCTCTTCTTTTTATTCTTCCTCGTTTTGGATGTCTTGGCAGACCCGCGTCCAGTGAGCTTATGAGATGCGAGGCGTTTACGCTTTCTTTTATATCCTGATCCACGCATCATGGACCCAATTTTTTCCTGTGCCTTCCTTTTCAATTTTAATCCCGACTCCGCTAGCCGATCCTCCAGCGCCACCGTTAAGGGTTTTCCATTTGTCACTACATCGCCTACAACATTAATTCCCGTGTTGAGAGCTTCTTTACCGACTGCTCGAGCTGCACTACCGAGAAAGGGCAGAATTCAACGAAAGAGGCCCCCGAGGAAAGGCCCAATTCCATGGTACCGTTGATATGGGCTTCCAACATAGACCCGTCCGAAATTATTGTATCTCTCCACTGACCCTCCACCAGCCTGGTACGCGTAATATGCAATGTAAGGACTCATTTTGCTCATTAATCAATTCTCTTGAAATGAAGTGTCACGTTCAAGGGTCCGTACTCGAATGGTATCATTTCACCATGATTGCACCTTATATCTATTTCAATTGTGCGAAATGAGTATCTCATCAACGGAATATAATGAGGATTTGAAAAAGTAGCACAGTGTGTGGCTCCATATGTATAACCAGAAGCATTGAATGGCACCACTCGTAAAAGAGATGACTGCACATCACCTGTTACATAGGGTACACAAAGGTCACTATAGATGAACAAGCTTTCAGGTAAACCCCTGGCCAGACTGGCAGGTAGAAATCCCTCACAATTCGGCTTTGCGTTTGTGAAACTGTGCACGCACCTCTCAAACCCCAACATATCAGCCAATTTATCCGAAAAGTCTAATGCGTGTACCATGCTACCGCATGTTTTGGAGGTGCAATGTCTTCCAATTTTCACAAAGCCTTGTTGAGTAGAATACTCAAATTTTATATGATCCTTCAAGGGTGCAAAGTTATTCATGAAACCTACGAGATCGGTCAGGTCCTTGAAAACCGCAGTAGGTAGAAAAAATGTTTGTGGTAGATTTGCCTTGCCCTTATTGTCTTTTCCGCTACTAACAAAGTTGATGGAGGCATCTTTCCTATCACGTATATGTAAAAAATTACAAGGAAACTGTATTTCACTCAGGCCCACAACCCATTCTCCTTCTAACTCAACTTGTTTCGGGAGTAAGGTTGTATATCTTGATGCTGTATTATCAGGATGATAGTCCATGCTGCTGTTGCTTGGGAGTACCATATAAAATTCGTTCCTCTTCATTTTTTTCCAATGACGTGCAGCTCTGACGCAGGTATCCACGAATCAAATTTATCAGGATATCCCTCCCAATGAACAAGAATTTGTTTATTTTTTCCTTTTCCTTTAGAGCGTATGACACGTTCAACTACGAATTCATCCTTGTCCGTTTGTTTATTGACAAGCACCAACTCTGGCTCGTAAAAAAATCCTTCAATTTGTTCATCAGCTAAATCTTTCAGCTCGTATATTGGTAATGATTGTTTGAGGACTGCTTTCGTTATTTGGAATATTTCTTTACTCCAATTAGTCTCATATCCTTTCTCAAAGATGCCTTTCGCTCGACTGATGCGCACATAGTCCCCAACTTTGTATTTAAAGGTTTCTTTACGAGATTTCTCCGACTTGTACCGATTTTGTATATTACGCCATGCATATGGAGCATTATCGATATTAACGGGGTGTACCATCCTCCTCTTCAAAGCTTTCATCCTCCGAAATCTCAGACTGTACTTTGGGCCTACTAGAGGGTATTTGCGGTAAACGATGAAATTTAGGGTTACCCATAAACTCGCGAGGTGTATTTACACTATGGAGATACATGGCAAAATGTTCCCAGCCTTTAGCTTGACAAGTTTTACGGGCTCTGACCACATCTTGAATTGAATCGACAATATTCACGCCATCAAGTGATTGACCATTCAAAGTCACTTGTTCCCTTGCATCCCACTTGAGTTTTCTTCCAGTGTCTACTCTATCGTTGTATTCCAAAATACCCAAGGCTTTTCTTTGAANTTGTATTCCAAAATATCCAAGGCTTTTCTTTGAAAGGTCGCAGGTATAGTCGCTACAATAGCTTTTGGATCGTATCGTTCGCTAGACTCTGTCTCGTCGGGGGTCTCCGCTTCTTGCACAGGTACTTTGCTCTGCTGTGTATAAAACAAATAGCGTCTCAAAACGTCATTATACAATTTCCATTTCTCATGATCATCCTTGGGTGTTTTTGCATTCAAAATTTCCAATAATTGAGCATCCAATCGACTTGTATTAGTGCCAGGTGTTTGAGCTGATGGTTGAATCTCTTTAGCCAGCTCCGTTAGAACGTGATGAACGTCATGTGTAGAATTTTTCTTCAATTTTTCCACACTGTCTTCCGGCACAAGTATCATTTTTCGTGCATGTTCCATGATTATACAACAGCTGAAATGATTGCGCTAATGAGAGGCCCCAATAACATGGGCAGGAATGCGCCGCCTTTCTGATTGAGAATTTTTTTCTTGCTGGATAAACTCTGTCTTTTGTCTGCCAACTTTCTCAAGATTTTTTTATGTTTACACAATTTCGATTTTTCACAATTTTTCAATGGAATATTCCCATGTAATAAATTCAGAGCACACTCGCAAATACAACGAATCAAATCTTTATTGGCGTGTTGTATTAATGCTCGTCGTAGTCTCGGTGGGGCGTGGATCAGTGCGTGTAATAAGGCTGTATTTTTTTCTCCGAGCGACTTGCGAACACAGCCGCTTCCAGAGCGACTTGTCTTTGCCATTACACACGAACGACTGGTACACCACGTGATGAGCCTCCCGCTTTTATATTGTTTTCCTTTCGTGGAACATAAACATAGTGATACGGGTCGCTGGGGAATACACTGGTACGGAATCTGCAGTTTTTAGGAGTCGACTGTTTTAAATGAAGCAGCAAATATCCATGAGCCTGCGATGTCGCATCGAAATATGCCTCTTGTAAAAATTTTGGATCCTCAGGATATATCTGACGAGCCAAATGGGCAATTTGTGCACGATCTCGAGGATTTTTGAATACGACAATATAATTTGTATTCAATGAAATATCTCGCTGTCCTTTTCCTTGGTGGAATAAATTTTGAGATATAAACATAACACTGAGATTTTTGTGATGACTGCCTTTTGTGAATAAGTCGACTATTGCACCATTCGATGATTCACGCATCAAGTCGTCCACAACAACCAATTTTGGTTTATTATCATCAAAATCTCCGGATCTTGGTAAACCCTCTCGAAATTCGACAAAATTTTTGTCATAATCCGAATATCCATTCTGCCACTCAGCATAATAGAAAATCACTTTTTCAATCGGTGTATCACACATTTCTTTAATTTCTTTCAAATATCTTTTAACCAAAAATGTTTTCCCACAACCTGTGGGTCCACAAATCATGGCAGTGAAGGGATGTTTCCACCTTGTATCCATGTTGCCGTCTGATTAAGCATTGTAAAAAACTCGTCATTTTATACACTTGTATAAGATATTCAAAAAGTAGTATGCATTTCAAAACGGCAGGGGGGTGTCGTAAGGCCCAAGCGTTTGATCTGCTAAGGGAGGCTATTACCACATTGGTCAAGGACAATACGCGTAGGCGTGTACAGGTGAAATACTGGAGATATACACTTATCCCCCCTGTGACCAATAATAGGACACTGACTTTTTCCAATATAGGCTGATTTTTTTCTCACTTAGCCACAGTTTCCTAAAAGGTGTTCGGAATGACGGACCCAAACGATTTACCAGGGCCTAGTGGTGCTTCTAGAGGAAATACCCCACCTCTGGAGTGCGATTTTGATTGGATAAATAATTTTAATCTGGACTTATTGAGTGATTTTGAAATTGAAGATAATTTTGAAGTGGATTTATTCGAGAGTTTTAGCCCCGAGTTTTTTGATGTTCAATATGGTGGTGGTAAAAAAGTGATCAATGATCCTGAGGCGCTCAAAGCCATTGAAGACTTCAATCTAGATTTACTAGATCAACAGAATGGTGAGTATCACATTATATGTTAATAATAATGAATATTTTTTTCTAAAAATATTCTTACCATTGAAAATACATTCAATTTCAGATGCTCAATTTGGCCAAAATGAAGCGGGCCCACCATTAGCTCTGAGAACAATACGAAGGTCACGCCAGAGGCTCCCTCGTTTCAAACTCGACACACATGTGATGGAGTTTAGAATTAACCCTGTGCCTGAAGGTCGCAATCCGACCGAGTGGGTGGAAGAAGCTTTTCGACATGTCTACAATAATATCATAGAAGCCGGTGGCCGCGGAATGAATCCAATGTGCGTCACATTCAATTTTACAAATATGCAAAGAGACAACGCTTGGATAAGCCCACGTGCGATTAATGGATACGAGTTTCAAGATTTGTGGAATCTTGTGAGCTCTATTGCACAGAGCGCCAATGGTTTCGACTGTGCGGACACATTTTGGATAAAACTCCATGTGGCTGAAGCCCCTGCAGGACAAGGAGACTTTTTTGAAAAGGGGATGAAAAGGGGACTGAGTAAAAAATGTGTGCTTCAAATTTCAAATGAAGATGGCTTGTGTTTAGCACGAGCACTTGATGTGGCCAGAGTATACGCAAAGAAGTTGAAGGCCAGAGCTGACAAGGGCGAAATACACGAGATGTGGCAATCCATTCGACAATCCAAGGGTAAAATGCAACGTAAGGAAGCCCAGCGCCTGACCCGCGAGGCAGGGGTCGTTGTACCTACCGATGGCTGTGGTTTAGAGGAAATTATACAATATCAAAGATATTTGGCACGTGAGGGGTGCATTATCAAGGTTTATTCTCTCAAAAGGAATGGCAAAGATCGCCCGGTACTCTACGATGGCACGCCTGAAGTAACCAGCAGGAATATACCTACACAATATACTCTCCCCATTGTCTATTATCCGGAAGAGAAACACTATGAGCCAATTCAAAATTTACCCTCATTCTTCGGCTGCAAGTATTATTACGAACATTGTAATACGCTCTACAGCTCTCAAGGGCATGTTTGTGATAGAACTTGTGACAGATGTCTAAAAAATCCACCATGTGACACTACAAGTGTGGATAAAATAGTGTGTGATGACTGTAATCGAGAATTCCACGGTCGATTGTGTTTCGAAAACCATAAGAAAGCAGGATCTTTTGGAGGGATAAAACCAACAGTATGTGGAAACATAAAATTGTGTAAAAATTGCAATACGAAAATTGATCATCGGAATGCTCAGAAACACCAGTGCAACAAATATTACTGCTCTGTCTGCCAGAAGGATGAAGCCGCATCTCACCTGTGTTACATGCCTACATTGAAATTTAAGAAGAAAACAACGGTGAAACATGTGGCGTTTGTTTTTTACGACTTTGAAACACGACAAGACGATAAGATGGAAGGGACTAATGACGTCAACATCCACGTGCCTACACTCTGTGTTGCTCAGACTGTATGTGACCGATGTGCAGAGATGAACGATGACGACATTATGAAAACTGAGGAGAATCTTGGAAGCCCATGCAGTGTGTGTAATCCTCGAGAACATGTTTTTGACGATGGCGATCCTGTGCGTGGATTTGTGAATTATATTACATCACTGGGTAAGGCGTATAAAAAAGTCATATGTATTGCACACAACGCGAAGGGTTACGACTCTCAATTCATTTTGAAAGATGTTATNTGTTGCTCAGACTGTATGTGACCGATGTGCAGAGATGAACGATGACGACATTATGAAAACTGAGGAGAATATTGGAAGCCCATGCAGTGTGTGTAATCCTCGAGAACACGTTTTTGACGATAAAATTTTGGAAATTAGTGAAATTTCGGAGTATAAAAAAACAACACGTTATGATCCTATGACACGAACAGGAGGTTTATTTGCTGAGTATATAAACACTTTTTTTTAAATCAAACAAGAGGCTTCCGATTGGCCGGCAGAATGCATAGATGAAGAATCCAAGGATAGACATATAGCCGAATATGAGGCGAGAGAAGGAATAAAACTCGACAAGGATAACATTTAAAAAAATGCTGGATTGAGAGCAGTAGTAAAACTTTGTTTAAACTGTCTCTGGGGTAAATTTGGGGAAAGAGAAAATTTAACGAAAAAGGAAATTATTCGGACATATGAGGAGTCTGCTAACATAATGTTCAATCCTGAAATCGAAGTGACAGGGCTTGTCCCTGTCGATAACGACACTCTCTTCATGTCCTGGAAACATTTAAACGAAGCTGCGGAACTGTCTACCAAAGCCAACGTTGTTATTGCGGCTTATACAACAGCTCACGCACGTCTCAAATTATATTCTTATTTAGAAAAACAGCAAGAACGCGTTTTATATTATGATACAGACTCGGTTATTTACGTGAGCGATGGAACTAACGAGTTACCACTGGGGAATTTTCTGGGTGACTTGACCGACGAAGTAGAGGGCTACGGAGAAGGGAGTTTCATTACGTCTTTTGTCTCTGGCGACCCAAAATTTTATACTTATCGCGTGAAGAAACCGGATGAAAACATCGCAGAAGTTAGTAAAATGAAAGGCGTTAGGCTAAATTACGACACGCGTAAACAGATTCATTACGACTCGATTCGTGCCCTCGTTGTCGATAAGGTAGAGCCTTACCAGATCAACTATAAGGGTATACGACGGACAATGTACCATGACGTCATCACGAAACCCGAGAGCAAGATTATCCGCGCGACGGGCCCGAAACGAAATCTTGATAATGGCGCTGCAACCGTCCCCTACGGATATAAGACAAAACGACGCGCGCTTCAACCTGACGATTGAAAAACTAAAACGAATGAAAGATACTTTTTATTTTTTAAGCTAGTGTATAGGGTTTAGATTATGGATTAGAGTAATTTTTTGTAGAAGTCAATTAAATTTAAGTTTTAATACCAGAAGTAATTTTTTTCGTAGATATACGCTACATGTAAGTTTTCAATTTCATTTTTTTTTTAGATTTGAGCGAATTTTAAATTTTTTTAGATGATAATTAGATGTAAGTTTTTAAAAGTAAGTTTTTTGTAAATGTAAATTTTTTTTTTCAAAATAAAAGCTAAAATGTGAACTTTTTTTGTTTTTTTAAATCCTTATGCTCAAGGAAGTAAAGTTTCAAGGTATTTTGTTTTTCAAATAAAGAAAAAGAAGAATCTATAATTTTTTTTTTATTCAAAACTTTAATTCTAAAAAATACATTTTTTTAAATCTAAAACTTAAAAATGAAACTTAAAACTAAAAATACATCTTTTTTTCTTAAAAACTAGAATTACATTTTTTTTTTCGTTTTTTTCTAATTTTCTTCTTCTTCGGGGGTCTTACTCCCACTCTTCGAGGTCCCAGTTGTCCGTACTGCGGTTGAGATGATGGGAGCCCACCAAAGAGATTGTGGAGGTCTTATAAATCCTCGATGGGAGATTCTACAGAGCTGGTCGCATGCATCTGAAAATTAAAAAAACGAGTGAANGAAAAAAACGAGTAAAATTTGGTTGACAAAAAATCTACGGAAAATGCGACGAATAAGTTTTCCATGAAAACAATCCAGCACGGAAAATGTTTGCAGGAGAGAAAGCGAGCAAAAATTTCTGTCATAAAAAATTTCTTTCACACAAAATTTCGACACTGAAAAATTGGAGGAAAACCAGAATACAAAAATGTGGGATACTCGGGAATGTTGGACGGGTTGATGAAATTATAACACGCGTTATAACAGTAGAAATCGAATGGAATTTATTCACAGCGAATGTGTCGATGTTTACACCTTGAGAGCTATGACGAATCTGTCTCTCGCGACGATATAGACAATTAGATCATCCGATCGAGGGTGCCCGAAATATGATGAATCGTCACGAGGTGACGTAGTCAGGTATTCGGCTGCTAAGCCGGTGCGAATACAAGATAGTGAAATAATTCGAACGATAAATAAGTAGTTTCGCTACAATACTCCCCTTCTGTGTCGGAAAAAAAGAGGGAGTTAGCTATGTACAATATATAAAATATATACAATATAGGCAATGTATACGCGTTAAAATGGCACTAAAAACGGTATACGTGATTTGAAAAAAAAAATTGAATATTGAGTGAGTTTATTGACTGAACCTGACGCGTTTTCGTACTGGTCGAGGAGTTGAGTCCAAAGATGATCTTGCGTCACTCGATGGAGCCCAAGATGATGATCTGCGTCTAGATGGTCCAGGTTGCGGTGAGGCATCTGGTGTCGTACCAGGGGTCGATTGTTCTGACGACGGTAATAGAGTGTCGTCTGAATCGTTGTCGTCATCCGGTAAGTCAGCGTCGGCTGCTTCGTCTTCTGCAATGGAAAATACTGGCTTCAGACGGTCAATGGATACGACAGTTTCTTGACCATTGATCCAGACGACGAAATGCTTCTCGTGTCGCGATATAACAGGATGTGGTCCTTCATACGGTGGCGTAAATGCATGATGAGCAGCATCTAAACGAACAAAAACGTGCGAACATGAGGCGAGTTCTTTAAATACGAATACCTTACGTTGGCCGTGTCGTGTGCCGGGAACTGGAGCGAGCTCAGCGAAGTGGTTTCTGAGTCTGTCGGCAATCGTTACTGCCGGTAGGCCATTGTTCGGAGCAGGAGCGAGAAATTCTCCTGGTAATCGAAGTGGCTCTCCAAATACGATATCGGCAGATGTGGCGTTAAGATCGTCTTTCCACGCTGAACGAATTCCAAAAAGCACGGTGGGGAGGGTATCTACCCAATGAGGACTCTCGTGACACCGTATTGCTGCTTTGATTTGGCGATGTAGACGTTCCACCATGCCGTTAGCTTGCGGGTGAAACGCCGTCGTGCGAATATGTCTGCTGCCTGTACGTCGAGCGAGAGCGTTGAAGAGTTGGCTCTCGAATTGTGTCCCTTGATCTGTCGTGATCCGAAGCGGAACGCCATAACGACAAATCCAGTTTGCGTAGAGCACACCGGCAACAGTCTCAGCGGTAATGTCGGAAATCGGGAATGCTTCCGGGAAACGTGAAAATCTGTCGATTATTGTCAGGCAATAACGGTAACCTCTGGACGGTACATATGGTCCGATGATGTCGACATGAATGTGTTCGAAGCGTCTTGTTCTTCCCCCGGGAAAGTCTTGAATCGGCGATGCCACGTGTCGTGAAATTTTATTCTTCTGGCATGCGAGACATGCACGAGTCCAAAGACGACAGTCTTTCTTTAAACTCGGCCAGACGAAACGTTGAGCAACCAGCTGAGTTGATGCGTTAGCCCCTGGATGACTGACGCTATGCAGAGTGTCAAAAACTCTCTTACGTAGCGGTAATGGTACATAGGGACGAATCAGCTGATCGTTGACGTCACAGTAAATTGGAGTTGGACTCTCTGGCATGTTAATAGGTCGTAGTTGAAGGACGCCATTCGGGTCTTGCAGACGTTCTTGGAGTTCGGCATCTGCTGCTTGTGCCTGTGCTAGTTCGGCCGTCGAGATTGCTATGGATATGGCTTCGATTCTCGATAAGGCGTCGGCAACAACGTTATCTTTACCTGCGACATGCTGAATATCTGTTGAAAACTGACCGATAAAATCAAGGCGATGGAACTGCCAAGGATTTGCTTTATCAGGATTCTGTTTGAAAGCATGCAGCAGCGGTTTATGATCAGTATAAATGGTCACGTGACGACCTTCAAAAATGTGCCTGAACTTACGAACTGCTTCATAAATTGCGTGGAGCTCTCTGTCGTATGGGCATCGCTTCCTCAGGGAAGGTTGAAGCTTCTTACTGAAGAAGGCGAGCGGCTCCCAGACGGTACCTCTGCGCTGTTGAAGAACGGCGCCGATAGCAAATTCGGACGCGTCGGTAAAAACAGCCCACGGTAGTGACGTATCTGGGTACACTAACAGCGTTGCGTCTTGCAGTTGTTTCTTAGAGGCATTGAAGGCGGCTTCTCCTTCTGTAGTCCACGGAACTGGATGAGACCCTTTTACGTTAGAACCTTGAAGAAATTCGTGAAGGGGTGCCTGTGTTGTTGCAGCACCTTTAACAAATTTCCGATAAAAGTTAATCATGCCGAGAAATTCACGTAACTTCTTAATTTTCTCTGGTCGAGGAAAGTTGACGATAGCTTCAACTTTTTCGGGAAGCGGACGAATTCCTTCCGCCGTTACACGATAACCGAGAAAGTCGACTTCTGGTTCTCCGAAATGGCATTTGGCGGTATTGATGACAACTCCATACTCTGCCAAGCGTTGAAATAGGAGACGAAGGTGTTTTTTATGTTCTTCGGGGTCTTTAGAGGCAACTAAGATGTCGTCGATATACGGAAAAACGAAATCTAGGTCTCGTGTTACTTCATCGATAAATCGCTGAAATGTCTGCGCAGCATTTCGAAGTCCAAACGTCATGAATGGAAATTCGAATAAACCGAAAGGCGTAATTATTGCTGTTTTGCAGATGTCATCCGATGCGACAGGAATCTGATTGAAAGCACGAACGAGATCGACGGTTGAAAATATCTTTTTGTCTGAGAGATTGGCGGTAAAATATTTTAGTACGCGAACTGGATATCGATCCGGTATCGTACGAGCGTTAAGTCCGCGATAATCTCCACAGGGTCGCCAATCGCCAGATTTCTTGGGCGCCAGGTGTAGCGGTGAAGACCAGGGGCTCTTTGAACGATGAGCGATACCTAGCTTCATCATTTTCTGAAATTCCTGTTGTGCGATCGTTAATTTGTCTGGGGCGAGACGACGAGCTTTACTCGATACAGGAGGTCCGGGCGTTGTTGCGATATGATGGACCGTTGTGTGTTTTGTCAATTGAAAATTTCCATCCGGTTTAGTTATTGACGGAAATTCGGCAAGTAGATCTGTCCAAGACGATTCGGTCGGCCGGTAAACTTTAATTGTTGAAACGATATTCGATAATGACACTATACATCGCGTCGATAAACCGGTTGCTGAATCTAATAGATAATTGTTCTTTAAATCAGGTAAAAGTTCAAAATGCGCGAGAAAATCTGCGCCGATCATTGGCTTTTCGACATCCGCAATAGTGAAACGCCAGGAAAAATCCCTTCTGAGGCCGAAATTGAGCGAGAGGACAGTACAGCCGTATGTGTGTATCCGTGTGCCATTTGCTGCGTACAACATGTACTCCGTTGCCTTATTTTTGCCAGGGAAAAGCGTTCGTGGATATACGCACAAATCCGCGCCGGTATCGATTAAATATTTGACTTTGGTATTAATTTCCGACACGAATAGGCGGTGTGAGCGGAAGATTGGATCGTTTACCGCCGCTAACGATCCGACGGTTCGTTTCCCGTCGACATTGAACAAGGAGGCCTGCATCGAGTGGCTTGATCACCAAATTTGAAATGATACCAGCATTTTTCGTATCTTTGACTGCATGACCTTGAACGAGGCCTTGAACGAGACTTGGAACGTGAGTGAGAGCGGGAGCGTTCATTTTTTATTGCGTTCGCTAGTTCAGAAATGCAAAGTTCGAGACGCGAAAACCTCTGTTTCCGGGCGGCAACGGCTGGATCAGCGCCTGGAGAAATGGCGTTAATAATTGGTGGAGACGATATTTCCATTAATTTGTCGGCCAATGTCGCCATTTTGTCCAGTGTGGAATCTGCTTGCGTCGCTAAAATTGATTGAGTATTTGCTGGCAAGCGTGACAGCCATTTTGTTTTCAGAATATTTTCTGGAATATTGTCGACAAGAGATTTTAAATGTCTTAAAAATTGTGAGGGCTTACGATCACCGAGAACCTCTTTGTCCAGGAGTTGGTGTAGTCTTGCCTCTTGTGAAGCCGTGAGTCGCTCTCCGAGGGCTTCTCTTAATGCCTTATATGGAGTTTGAGCAGGTGGATGCAGTATGATGTCCTGAACCTCAGCTGCGGCATGCGTGTCGAGGTGGACGGCAGCCATGTGGAATTTGTCGAGTTCATTTTCGATACCTGCGAGGTGAAATTGCCCTTCGAGTTGAGCAAACCAAAGCTCCGGGCGTTCGGCAGAAAATGGTGCCGGTCGAACCACGAGGCGTCTTAATGCCTGTGTTGTGTCGGGCTCGTCAGGCATTTTGCTGAAAAATCACTAAAATCGTCTAAAAGTGCACTAATCACGGCGAAATTGTTCGTGATAATTTTCACGGTGCAGCACAACGTCTCTGGGTGCTCAGCGATGCACCACGATGCACAAGATATCACACGCGGTAACACAAGCGCGTTGAACGATATAACGCTACCGAGCACGTGTCGAAAAATCCAACGTTTCTCGAATGATCCATGAAAACCACGCGATCGAAAATTACTTTAATTTTAACGGCAACTATTTCACTCTAAACACGTTAAAACGATAATTTTATTAATCACGTTAAAAGGATCACGTCGGGGTCACCACTTGTGGGATACTCGGGAATGTTGGACGGGTTGATGAAATTATAACACGCGTTATAACAGTAGAAATCGAATGGAATTTATTCACAGCGAATGTGTCGATGTTTACACCTTGAGAGCTATGACGAATCTGTCTCTCGCGACGATATAGGCAATTAGATCATCCGATCGAGGGTGCCCGAAATATGATGAATCGTCACGAGGTGACGTAGTCAGGTATTCGGCTGCTAAGCCGGTGCGAATACAATATAGTGAAATAATTCGAACGATAAATAAGTAGCTTCGCTACAAAAAATCCTAAATCGAAAAAAAAACGAGACGAAACTCGAATGGAAAATACACGCAAACTCAATAAGAGACGTTTAAAAACTGAAAAAAATGCACGCATTTTGAAAAAAATTCAACTCAAAATTTGACGCTGAAAAATTGGACAGCACCGGAATAGAAAAATTCATAAACGAAAAAATCTAACACGGAAAATTTCAACGAGAGAAACCGCCAGCAAAAATTTTTTTCACAAAAAATTTCTTTCAAAAACAATTTCGACAGTGAAAAATTGGACGAAAACCGGAATAGAAAAATTCAAAAACGAAAAAAAACGAGACGAAAACCGAATGGATAATACATATAAACTCCATAAGAGCCATTTAAAAAACGAAAAAAAACGAGACGAAAACCGAATGGATAATACATATAAACTCCATAAGAGCCATTTAAAAAACGAAAAAAAACGAGACGAAAACCGAATGGATAATACATATAAACTCCATAAGAGCCATTTAAAAAACGAAAAAAAACGAGACGAAAACCGAATGGATAATACATATAAACTCCATAAGAGCCATTTAAAAAACGAAAAAAAATACAAACATTTTGGAAAAAATTGAACTAAAAACTTGACGTTGAAAATTTTTAAACAAAAAAAATTTCTTTCGCACAAAAAAATGCACGAAAATCGGACTCTAGAAAATTACCCAGAAAATTATGAACTAGAAAACTATGTGGACATTTTTTGTATACGAAAAACCTAACAAGAATTTTCACAAAAAATATCACTCAAAATATAAATAAAAACTTACCATCCGGTAGGTTCTCTCCATTTCAGTGATGACTGACCCGACCACTTTCAAACTTTTGTTCTTTTTGTCGAAATGAAAAATCACACGGAGCACTGCACGAAAAACGGTGGAAACTCGTCACGGAAGACTATTTTGAAGAATATGAAGTGGTGAGTATGTCTTCCAAAGATCTCGCAGTTTACATATGTCGAATTGTTTATTCTCTTCCTGTTTATTTTTCTTTTTTCGCCACGATCATTCGTTTTTTCGGTGGTATGTACTTTTCATCTTCCGTGTATTTATCAACATATACACTAGACCGACACCCGGGAGAACAAAAACAGATTTCAAAATTCTCATTCCGGAAAAAGATGAGAGAAAAACGCATCAACCCTTGTGAACTTTTTCGAATTTTTAAAACAAATCTAGAGGTTTGCGCGACTTGTTTGAAGTTTAACTAACATATCTGACCCATTGGCAGTCAACGCTCATAAATAATGGGTAGAAGTTAATTTTTCTGAACGACCGCTTAGGGTCAGGTAGTAACAATGGCCGTCGACCGTCCTAGTGCGTCGTCCAGCGTACTAAATTGTATAGCGTCATCTTTGCTGCTCCCAGAGCGAGCGCTTGCTGTGAGCAACAGAGAGTGTACTATACAAGTCCCTGTAGGTAAGACGAAGACGCTTTCAGTGGCACATTCTGGGTAGAGCGCATCGATAGATAAATGTTAATAACTCCACGGGCATGAGTCATAGAAAGATGAAACACAAAAAAACATTTTTCGTGGAATTGCCTAATTTTTTCACGATCTTTGTCTCGATATCTTCTTCCTAGTTTTTGAGACATTGCGATTTCCAGTAACTCGTTGAGAAGCTATTTGTTAATTAACAAGAAGATCTCCGTGCCTATCGGTCACATTTCATTTATAGGAGTGAATCCGCCAATTCTGTATATGAAGAATTGCCTCCAAATTTTGGAAATTTTTTTTCTATTTTTTTCCCCAAGAGCGAAATTTACTATTTTTCAAATTTCAATTACGAGTCATTGTGAACAACAACAAAAATTTTCATCCCATAAATTTCATCAGAAATTTATCCAACTTTTCGAAAAAAAATCGCATTTTTCATTTATCTAGGCATTCTAACATGAAACACTCAAAAATAAAGTTTTCATCGGGCAATTGGAGTCGTTCCGCAAACTTTTTTCTTTTCCTTTCTCCGTGCAGTTCAGAAAATTTTCTAAGCAAAAGATATTTTTAATTTTGGCGCTCTCATTAATTCAGGGGTGAAGTGCAGAGAAAAACAAAATGTAGTCAAAAAAAAAATAGTTTTCCGAAAATATATCAGAATCTCAAGGAGAAAGAGAAATTTTTTTTACAAATATTTTTCATAGAACAAAATGAGGTCTACAAATTAAACAGCTGCTAAACAATTCTATTGTGAATTGTTAAACTAAAATATGTGTATTTTGTACTGAGGCAGTTATCTATAAATATCTTGTAAATAAAGGGAGATAGCGGAATTTCCAAAAATATTTTTGCTGTAGAGAAAAGCATGCTTTTTTGAAAATCTCATTGTTGGTTGCTATTTAGAAAATATTTACCGAAAACTGACTAAACGAAACTGAGGCTTATGTTCGTAAGTCAATTCACAACAGAATTGAACATTGCTGCCATTAAATTCACGGGAAATTCACAACAATACCTTAGAATGTTTCGAAGATACTGTTCTGAATTGTGTGTCTTATAGAATAGTGAAATTTGGGGAGTGCCGTCAATCTCATTTGAACCATGGGTGTGTACGAATTACTGTCCTTCGAGGAATTTTAATGAATTGGGCGAGATTTACGGTATGGGTACACAGAATTGTGAATCCTTATTTCTCTCTTGTTGCCTCCCACTATTATGCTATACTGACAATAAAGTATTTTCCAACCATTTTCTTGGCTGTACTAATGGTCAGTTAGAGTACAACTTTGAAAGAGGCAACATCGAAGGATTCCTGGCACTTTCGTCTGTTTCACAAAGTTAATTTCTTAATTTTATTTTAATGTGCAATTTCTTCAAAAAAGAAAATACGTGAAAATGGCAAAAACTCGACTGGATACCGAGATTCCATTAATTGGCAATGAACGGCCAGAAATTCGGGGTAATCAATTGCCATCGAACAAACAAGTGTTAGAGTGTTTTTTCCATTACATGAGACACGCTGATCCGAAATTGAATACTCGGCAAGCTGCAAAATGTGTTATTCAAAAGTGTATCTTGTTCTGGGAACATGCAGGAATTCCAATCATCCAAGACTATCATGCGATTACTGAGTTGGAAAAATTAGTGAAAGAATACAGGAAGGTTTTAAAGAATGGCCCTGTGCGTAGGATGACGTGTGCTAAAGCACAAGTGAGGGAAATTGACTTCAAGTGTATGTTGAATGATTTGTTTGACATTGCGTGTCAGTCAAAAGTGGATGCAATGAAAAATGGAACTGCAAAAATGCTGTTGGCTCTACACCGAGAACTGGGGAGAAAGGGTTATTTGGACCAAATCATCGATACAACAGATTGGATTCCTCCGCTTAAATACGGATATGAAAAATCGCAGCCTCAAGAAGAAGGTACTAAATGTATTCCATTCATTTTCCTTTATTGAGAGTGATAGAAGAAAAGTCATGATGATCACTAAGTGCACTTCCGCGGTGAAAATGACTTAGCCAGACTTGAATCGATGCGGTCAAAGGTAGAGAAAAATTGAAAATAAAAAAAAACGTGTTAAGTTTTGTGCTGCACGCTTTCAGCCATTTGTCCTTTTCGTCAATTTCCCAAAGCTAATGAGATGAGAATGGTTGGATGTTAAAGAGTATATTAATCAATCGAGGAATCAGGGATTTAGGAGAATTGAAAGCACTATATTTAATTTTTTTTCTTTATCTAGAGATTGTAACCATCTCCCCAACAATTTTTATAACCCTCCAATTTCCATTTTTCAATGGGAAATGATCCATTATAAAGTGCACTTTTTGGACTTCTCGAGCGGGCTGTGACGTCACAGCAATGTAGTCGCCATGCGTCTCCCTCACTCTCGTAGCGACAGCCGACAGGAGCGACACACGCTGTCTCTCGTACGTTAACCCGAGCGATCAACTTTTAACTCATTATTAACATTAATAATCTACATAAAAATCATTTTTTTCTCATGGAATATTTTTTTGATGATCCATATAACGCATTGAGAGGAGAATTTCATCAATTTAAAAAAAATGAATGTTCCCTGTTCTCCAAAATTCCTGATTCCAGAATTAATTTACATAGCGTGGAAATGAATACGTTTACTGAGTATATTGATGGGTTTACTCTAGAAGCCGCTTACCCAGGTAGGGGAAAAACAAATCGGCCGGGCTCGGGCCAATCGCGGCGGCCAGGCTGCCGAACTTCGGGGCGTAGCGATATGAAGAACTTTCTTCTCTATCCTCTCACTCTTCTTATCAAAATTCCTAGTAAATTCTTACTAATTGTGAATTCCGCCAATTTTGCAGTGAAACCGAACAGAATTCTCGCCAATTGTAGTAATTATCAGTGGGATGAAGATGACGAGCAAGATGACAGCGATTTTGAGTGTAATGCAGATCCCCCCAAACCAAAAAAACGCCTGATTATGACTCCAGACCTTACGGCCGCTTTGGATCGAGCTAAAATCAGCGATCGTATGGCAGCAGGTGTGATCGCTGCTCTTCTCATATCGATTGGTTTCACTGTGGACGATTTCTATTTGAGTAAACAACGTAAGGCTCTGAGTAATACTATCAAAGATAACTCAAAAAACGGATCTTTCACTACGGTTCATTGGGACGGCAAGCAATTAGCAGCACTGGGGAACAAATACGAGAAGATCGAACGACTCCCTGTTCTTATATCAGGCATTGACGGAGATGAATTACTCGGGGTTCCAAAGCTCGAGAGTGGAACTGGTGAAGAGCAGGCAAATGCCATTTTCAAGTGTTTGGACGAAAGGGGATTTCTTGATGTTATATGTGCCATGGTTTTCGATACCACGGCTAGCAATACTGGCAGTTCAAATGGTGCATGTGTCCTACTGGAGAAATTATTGGGAAGAAGTCTATTATATCTTGCTTGTCGGCATCACGTGTTTGAGCTTCTGCTGAAAGCTGCCTTTGATGTCTCTATGGGCCCTACCTCTGGTCCAGATATTTGTATTTTCAAACGATTTCAAGGACAGTGGCAGTACTTGGAGAAGGGAAAATTTTCGCCAGGAGTTCAAGATGAAGAAATTCAAGCCGCAGTCAAGGATGATGCGAAAGATGCCCTCACATTTGCGTATTCGCAGCTGAAGGTAGACTATGCCGGATTTATAATAATTATTATTATGAACGAATTATTAAAAAAAACTAACGCACGAAAAAAATTAGTAGAAAAACCTAGCGAATTCGCTGGAAGATTCTATTGGCCTTCTATAAACCTTTCTGTAAGTTTTTGGCCGTTTCTTTGGATCTGTTCAATAGAAAGTATTGTATAGATAAAGTCTATGGAATTCGATTTTTCTGGACAAGTTATTCTATTGAGATATTTTTTATAGAATTTCTTCAGTTCAGCTTTTCTAAGTTCTTCTTGCTTTGATTTTCTTGATGGAAAGAAAAGAAAAATAGAATGAAGAAAACTTAAAAAACTCTAACCGAGAAAATTCTATAGAATATATTTCAATACAATAAGTTCAATAGAAAAATATAATTCTCTTGGCCTTTTCTATAGAATATTTTCTATTGAACACGTGAATAGAAACGGCCAAAAGCTGATAGAAAATTTTATAGGGATGTAATAGAATTGTCTAGCGTATTGGCTAGGCTTTTCTATTGATTTGTTTCATACTTGCTTTCTTGATGATTGTAAATGACAGGCTGAACGCTTTTCCATTCACTGCTTCACAGATTGCGAGCATTCGAAAAGACTACAAAGAGTTTGTAGAGCTGGTGATCATGTTCCTAGGCGGGAATCTTCCAGATGGCAATCGGTTTCGAGCTCTAGGCCCCATTCATCATGCTAGGTGGATGGCGAAAGCAATTTACTCACTTAAAATTTTTTTGTATAGAGATCAATTTTCCATGAAAGCGTATGAAATATCAGGTTTGAAGAGTATTTGTATTTTTATTGTTCGTTTCTACCAGAAGAGTTGGTTCACAGCCCCAAATGCAGTTGAAGCACCGAAAAATGACCTAGAATTATTGAAAAAATTGGCAGCTGAAAATAACTCTGCATCTCCAAAAATGTACAACGCTGTGTTTGGAAAATTTGTGAACCATCTCTGGTATTTATCAGAAGAATTGATCGCTTTCGCCTTTTTTGATGACTCTTTGGATTTAGACTGTAAGAGAAGAATGTGTGAAGCGATCAAATCTCGACCTGCCCTTAAAAACGATAGAAAAAAGCGAAAATCAGACATGAAGGATCAAAACTTCATCCAAGAGTCAAGTTTAGATCAATTCGTAACACAGAACACCATTCAGTTCTTCAAAATTTTAAATATTGAATCTAATTTCTTGGATATCGATCCGATAATGTGGGGAGAAAGCGAAGAATATGTTAAAGCTTCAAAAATTGTGAAATCACTTCTCGTGACGAATGATCTAGCCGAAAGAAGTGTGGCTCTGATCACTGAATATAATGGTTTGCTCACGAAGAATGAAGAAAGTACACAAGATGTGATGCTCATAGTGAAGAAATTGAGGAAGTTGACACCGGATTGCACGAGGGAAACCTTAAAGTTTTCATTAGAAAATTATTTAACCAAGCGGGAGGCAGCAAATATGTGACAGCGCGCATATCACTGACTGATGTCTTAATGTTTCTTTTGCCATCAATATATTGATGGCGAGCTTCCAAATGGTTTCATCAGAATGGAGTTTTTTCTTCCTCGCGTATCCTTTCCCATTTCAAATCGTCCTAATTTAACAATAAATGACTATATAAAGATTTGTGAATTCTCAAAAAAAAAAAATTTAGGTGAATTACTTATTCTATCCGGAAATACATTGGATATTCATCATTAACTAATCAACTGAAACATGAATAACCTTGAATTATTTGAGAATCGCAGCATATTCAATTTGAATGTACAATTCACTAATCAAATTAGTTTCCATTCCATTCATGGCACATTGCCACCCCTCAGTGGGGGGAATATCCTCCCAAAAACATTGAATAAACTTGAACATTATCGATTTATTCAGTACATTCCATTTCTNTTTTTCTTCCTCGCGTATCCTTTCTCATTTCAAATCATCCGAATTTAACAATAAATAACTATATAAAGATTTGTGAATACTCAAAAAAAAAAATTTAGGTGAATTACTTTATCTCATTAGCTATTAAAAGATCGAACCAAAATTTGGAGAAAAATGTAACTTAACCATACCGAAATTTAACTTTCAACTTCAACTTTCACGCATATTGTAGCGCTTAACAAGCGAGGTTCATTCAAGAAAAAAACCATCTGGTACAGCCTATCTGCAATGCGAAATAGTATATTATGCTGTATTGTATTATATGATATTATTATATTATGTATTATATATTAGTAATAAGAGGAAACTCCATGCTTAATACCGAAAAATGGAAATATCTCGGGAACTGTATGAACGGGTATGCATATTTGAATCAATTGATATAGAAAACGTCGAGAAGAATATTTTGAAAAATAAATAACTGAAACCGGTTGAATATGTTTCGAGATATTTGCGAAAAAACAATTTAAATCAACGATGTACAATGACAATTGTAAAAATAGTTAGAATAGAGCTATTGTTATCATTCGAATTTCGTTGATATTTGTATAAACTAGTCGATTAAATGAGGTAATTTTCGAAAAAAAAATATAAACAATTATGTATTTTTCATTTTTAAGACATCAACACATGGTTTCGATCATCGAAGGTCGGTCCCTTCACAGAAAAGGTCCGCACGGCAGGTCATTTTTTTTTCTAGGTTCAGTTTCACTGTATATGGCCATCGTAAAAGCACCGGACAAGGTGGGCACCTGTCTCTAGACAAAAATTTGTCAATCTTATTTCGTCTTTTTCTCTACATTGACAATGTCGAAAAAAATTTTTTCCCTTCAAAATGATAGCCAGATAGTTTATCGACCATTCGATCCAAACGACACGAGTGGACGGAGCTCAGCAAGCGTTGTAGACACGTGTGAAAATCACGCAATTGAGGGAAAATCCGAATTTTTATCTTGAAAACAAATTGTTATTTCGTTGAGAAAAAAAATTGTATTGTTCTCTTCCCTTCTACCAGAAAGTCTACGGAGTTAGTTCCACCAAGGTGAGTGATTCAGTCTTGAAAAAAAATATTTTCACATTTGACCTGTTCAAGGCATGTTATATCCCATAAGAAATTGAATCACTTCGCGCAAACTTGGAAATTCATTTTAAAAAATTGAAAAAAATCACATGAATTGGTACATTCTTTCCTCATCTTCTTTCCAAATGAGAATTTTGAAATCTGTTTTGGTTCTCCCGGGAGTCGGATTAATATACACGTATGCGTTTCTGACGAAATCTAGGCTTTCGTTTTTCCTTGTAATTCTCACTTGGTGACCGATCTGCGAGATATTTATCGAACAGTTCGACGTCGTGATCTCTCCAAATTTTATTCATTTTTACTGTCCTAAATATATTTTCACGAATGACTGACAAAAAATAAATCCAAGTCACT
>NW_021680393.1:147833-154268 GCF_001412515.2 Diachasma alloeum | reverse complement strand
ACGCCGACGCCGCAGCTCTCCCTACGGTGGGGGGAGTGTGTTGTGCGCATAGGCCTGTTATGTGTATGGTGGGGGGAAATTAAGCGCGCCTCACTCTCATTCCTAACGCTATAAAATGCGGCTACTCGCGGTGTATTTCATCCAGTCGATCCGATTTCGCTCATCAGTTTTTTAACATGGAAAATATCAACGAAAAAGAGTGCAATGGTACCGAACAGCAGGTGGTGCTGTCGCAAGTTATACCTCTCAATAAGTCGGAGACGAAACAAATTCGTGTTGGTTTGCAAGTTACCTGTCTCGGACAATTTGTTCCTGTGGTGCAGTTTATGGCCGTACGCCCCAACCGTGTCGTGCTGTCAATGTCACGGGAAGAATGGGACCTTCTGTACAAAGATCTGGATGCCATTACGGACTACTTTGATCNTGCCGAACAGCAGGTGGTGCTGTCGCAAGTTATACCTCTCAATAAGTCAGAGACGAAACAAATTCGTGTTGGTTTGCAAGTTACCTGTCTCGGACAATTTGTTCTTGTGGTGCAGTTTATGGCCGTACGCCCCAACCGTATCGTGCTATCAATGTCACGGGAAGAATGGGGCCTTCTGTACAAAGATCTGGATGCCATTACGGACTACTTTGATCCTGAGAAGTTTCACCCAAAAGCCGTCCACAATGTACCTGCTAAGCAATTTGGGGATGTCAAAGTGAGATTCCATCGCAGCTACGATAACCCCTGCGTTGCTTTTGTACGTGCTGATGTAAGGCAACCCCTCGTTATGATGAGTCCGAGCATTACAGCATTAAAAAACAAAGCGGCATGGATCGATCAGTGGTTAAATTGTTTGGACTCATTGCCTCTCAAACAATACAAGGAGTCTCTGGTGCGGGCGATCACAAGTGTTGCCATGCATTATATGGAATACAACAGGATGCCAGCTACTGAAGAACTCCACTATCGCATACGCAGCAATTTCGAGGAGATTTACCTTCTGGCCAGGGATGACCGCCGTCGCCCAATACCTCAGCAGAACGAGGGATATTTGTATCAATTATTTGGTGAAATGTTTCATTTTTGTTTCGATGAGTTGGATGGTTTTGCGGGAAGGGCTTATCGAATGCCCACATACTAAAGACTATATGATAATAATAATAATCTTTTGTGATGGCAAATAATTTTAATTTGGAACAAAAAAAATATCATTTGTAAGCCTAAAAATGTATTTAATCATTTTACATGAATTAAAGAAAAAGTAATTTGTAAACCTTGTATTATTCATTTACGAAAAACCTTGACATTTTTTCAGCTACGTAGAAGTTTCTAGAAAAATATATTCGGCTCCATATCAGCTCGAAAAATTCACCGTCCTCAAAATGAGAGAGAGAGAGAGAGAGAGAGAGAGAGAGAGAGAGAGAGAACGTATTGTCCGCTCTTTGCGTCATTCATGGCTGCAATCCTTTGTTATCCCTTTAAAAAAAAAATTCAAAAGCGTAATGCCTCTCCGGAGTCTCAAGGACAGTGGCTCCAATGTCCTGGAGAGCGACATCCGGACCTTTGTCGACGCCGTCCTCCATGGTTGGACCACCAGCAGAGGGGCCCGACTCCCGACACCCGTCCGATATATACTGTCCGACAGTTTTTCTATTTACCCGCTAGCCCTTTTCCACCCACTTTCCACCCGCCACCCCTTTTCCACCCACCACCCACTTTCCACCCGCCACTCATTTTCTATCTGGCGGCCATTTTCCACCCACCACCCACTTCCTGTGACCTTCGGGCCCCTACTTTGAGGCCCTGCACCCCAAGGGGCCCCCCAGCGCGCCGACGGCCTCTTCAAAGGCATGCCGCCGAGGGGGGAGGGGGGGACGTGCACGTGCACTTCCTGGAAAAAAGGGGGGGAGGGGGGAGAATTCCTGGAAAAAAATTCGCCAATAATCCCCTCTTACTACTAAGAACTTTAGAGTATTGATTTTTTATTGATTTTCAATACTCAAAAGTTCTTAGTAGTAAGAGGGCATTATTGGCGATTTTTTTTCCAGGAATTCTCCCCCTCCCCCCCTTTTTCCAGGAAGTGCACGCGCACGTCCCCTCCTCCCTCCTCGAATGCCCACATACTAAAGACTATATGATAATAATAATAATCTTTTGCGATGGCAAATAATTTTAATTTGGAACGAACACAATATCATATATATATATATATATGTATACATAAAGTATGATATGAGGTCGTATTCACAGACAGAACGTATCCTTTGAGGACTTCTGGTAGTTTTGGGGACAGTCCCCGTAAGCTTATCTAGCCAAAGTCGATTATGAGGACAGTCCTCACAACATACACCATAGATTCAACGGTGACTTTGAAGACTCAGGCCGAACGAATAACATACGAGGACAGTGTCCCCGAAAAATTATCAATCATGTGTATGCTTTGAGGACTATTGTTTAAACTTTATTACACAACCAGAAAACGCAATTTTTTTAATTGATTAACAGATAAAAAATTGGTCTCAATCTGTTCTCATATGATAAGGTATCATCCTCACGCGGAACTGTAAACCTTCCGTCGGTAATTTTTTGGACTTATGGGAAACTCCCTTTTTTCCTGGAATAAAAAACCCAACCAAAAATCATAACGCGTTCCTTCGGCGTCGCCAAAATTCGCAATTAATTGTTTTTCGTCGGAATCCAATGATTTTGAGTGCATCCTGATTCTATTATGGCAGCCTTGAGTTTATTTACTGATGAGATTTATTATATTAGTGATTTGAAAGATGTTTTTGTTCGTGGAAAGAATTCTTCAGTTAAATATACGGATAATAAGAAGTATGCAGCACGTGTACTGGCAATTTGCAGTAAGTAGAAATAATTATGTTGAAAAATGGAAATGTTAAAAATCTCTATTCCCGGGGCATTTGACTAATTTTTTTCTTCTCAGATGTTGAAGAAATTTTGATGAAGTTAAAATCTACTGCAGAGGGTATAACTGAGGACATTGGAGAGGACTGGATGTGCGTAAGTCCATCAGAATTATCGTTCGCTCAAGTGTCCAAAGAAATTGCCCAAGAGACAGGTAAATTGATCGAAACAAGATGCTCATCGTATCGTGTTTGCATGCAGGAACTGCCCAACATCTTTCCTATTCTCAATACTCATGTTTTCTGATATATTTTTTTTCAGGCAATGGTTGTCTCTTTGTGGACAAAGTTGTTCTATCTCAGGTGAATGGGGTCACTCGTGCTCTAGCAGTGGACTATGGAGACGACCCGAAAGGATTCTTCGGTGAGAATAATTACTCAATCACTCTTTACAATCATTTTTTGAAGATATCTCGTCAATGAAACGAGATGATGAAATTTTTATAGATATAGTTTTTGTGAGTAAAAATGAGATCTACAAAAAAGGTGACCATAAAAATTTCTCCATCTCCCTGAGATTCGGAGATATTTATCAAAAAAACCTCAAGTTGAGTTGACTTTTCTCGTTTTACCACATTCCCACTGAATCATTCCATTTCTATCTCATTAAAATTATTGAAAAGATTTTTTAATACTATTCGAGGGCACTTCATGATGCTTAGTGATGTTGACTAGCTGAACATTCATTAAAATGAGAGAGTATTCAGTGGTGAATTATTAAAAAAAGTTGTCCCATCCCAGTCAATCTATCTAACGAGTAAATTTTCTCAGCAGGCGAGACGTCAAAATTCATGAAACTAGAGAAGAAGAATCCGACTGGAAATTCCCCATCCCGAATCGACCCACCTAATTCATCTTCCAAAAATACTGAGGAGAGTAGAGACGATAGAGGATCATCATCTCTAAGTACTCATGACAGTACTAAAGCTTTCGTGGGCCCCAGAATCCGGTGGACAGAAGCACAGCGTTCGACAGTTCTATCAGCTTTCGGAGAACAGTTGAAAATTGGGGAAATCCCATCAGGGGTAAAGATGCAGAGTCTCATATCCTGCAGTAGATGTTTAGAAGGACGAACTGTTGTGCAAATGAGGAGCTGGTTGCACACGCAAAGAAAAAAAATGTTGATAAATAATTCCAGTAAATCCAGTGAGAGAGAACAAAAAGAACTGAGCAAAACATACTCAGAGCCGACTCGCTCAGAAATATCATCAGAGCTGACAAGCGATCAAGGTGGAGGCGAATGTCAAAGCAGTCAAAAAGAACAATCATCAGCACAAGAAGTGCCATCAACACTTAAGGTGACCAACCTCACATTACCCACTTCTCACAAACAGGATACCGAAATCCTTGAGGCTCTGAAGCTATATCCCAGTACCCCGTCATCGAAAACGATCTTTTCCAAGCAGATACCTCCACCACCACCCCCTCCACCACCACCCTCTCCACCACTACCCCCTCCACCACCATCAACACCACCTCAATCACGTTTGAATCTTCAAGAAAATATCTCAGCCATTCAGAATGATAATGAAGATGATAACGATAATGAAACTGGTGTACTGATTGAAAATGAACGAGAAGAAGAGTCATCCAATACTCCATTGATGAATGATGAGATCGTAAAGCACAGATTAATGAATCCTTCGATGCCAGCTGCAGTCACGAATTTCCAGGCTCCTCAGTGTATAATACCTGAACTCCAGGTGCCAGCTATTGAGACCACCAAGTTCCAGTCTTTACCTCTACCTCCTATCAGTGACAATGAAGGCAATAGTGCCATGATTTCAGAGAATATTCACAACAGTACTGGGAAAAAAATCGTGTCAACACTTGTCGAGATTGCCAAGACGGCATTACTCACCCATCATGTTAATGAGGATCCAAGCACTCATAGATCTGAGATCAAAACATCACAACAGGAATACCCAGGAGCCAAGGCACCACAACATCCCGTTGAGGCACTGGATTCGAAGGAAATTGAGGACAAAGAAAGCTCTGTGCCACAAGAAGAAATTCTGGAAACGGAGGGAACAATAATAGTCACCCCTTCAGCCACACCGGAGTCTGCTAAAGGCAGGACACATCCCATTGCTGTTAATCTCATTGAAATACCACAATATTTAAATTCACATCCTGGGGAAATCCCACAGTTACCTAACGTAAATGACTCGATAACTGAAATCCCTTTCAGTGAATCAATGTTTGAAAATATCATACAAAAATTGAATCCTGGAGGGGATGAGCAAGAATATTATGGAGTTGATCCCTTCAATAATAATGTGTTCCAAGATGGCGATTGTTTTCCTGAGAAAATTGGTCTTGCTCAGCCAATACCACCAACAGAAGAGCTGGTGGGGAACAATTCAGCAACAATAAATGAAACACCAAAGCAACGTGGTAATTGGATCAAGAACGTGGAAGTTGTAAACTTTTCCAACGTCAAAATAATTTCTGAGAGAGGAAAGTCTAAGCGTCAGTTGCGATTCTCGACTGAAAATTCAAAGAAGAAAATGGCTGAATCTTCCAGTGATGATGATGATGAATTAGGAGCACCTGTGCTACATTCCACTATCAATGAAACGGAAATACCTCCGGGCTTCAATGGTGATATTGAAGACAACGAGGCAGATTCTGAAAGTGATGCTCAGACACATGAATCGGATGAATCGGGGGATGATGATGATGATAAAAATTATGTGCCACAGGAAGAGGAATCATCTGATGACAATGAGGACGTGGATCTAGGTTTGGATGAAGAGGATGTTGTTCAAGACAAGGAGGGGAGAAGGAGAGCTGTGGCTCATGAATCACTGAATGTCACTTTGGGGGATAATCCACCAATTTCTGCCCCAGATGACAGAGAACTGCGTGTGGATATAGCTGCGTCTCGCACGAAAAAACATTTCTGTTTTTATTGTCAGACAATGCAATCAAAACTAGCCAGACACTTGGAATTCGTTCATAAGGAACAGGAGGATGTCAAAAAATTCTTGAACCTACCCCCGAGGAACAGAGAAAGGCAGCAAATCATAGCTGCAATACGAAAGAATGGAGACTATTTACACAACACTGATAGGAAATACAACAATGGAGAATTGATTGTCTGCAGACGACCAAATGTCCGAATGAGGAAAACAGCTGAAGATTTCATCACATGTGGGAGTTGTAAAGGGCAATATTCTAAAAGTGATCTTCGTCACCATTTCCGTCGATGCACCAAACGCGATGGGAGACGCGAGCGAGTTGCCGTGGTAAAGGGAAAGAAAATTGCTGCTCGCGTAAACGAGAGAGCAAGTCGTGATGTGAGGACGTACATTTACCCTTATATGCGTGAAGACGAAGTAGTTCGTTGCATCAGGTACGATGAATTAATCACAATTTATGCCAATAAACAGTGCCAAAAATATGGCACTCATCAGCATTTATATCAAATGATTAGAGCCAGACTACGTCTTCTTGGTCGATTTTTGTTGGCAATGAAGGCGAAGGACAATCGAATATCACAATTTTCTGATATATTCA
>NW_021680393.1:114559-144099 GCF_001412515.2 Diachasma alloeum | reverse complement strand
ATATATATATATATATATATATATATATATATATATATATATATATATATATATATTTTTGTCGATCATGTCGACTACCTATTCGGCACTGCTTGATGAGCAAGCAGAGTTGGCTTAAACTATTGGTGAAGCTTACAGGATTCTGATGCAAGCTGATGCCACAATTGCCAGGCTAGAGACGCGGATGAGGAACCTGGATGTCAAGTGGAATAAATATCAGGTCAATCACGCGACTCTGTGGAGGTACAAGTCCAGTGCCAAGCCTGAGGTCCGGAAGATAATGGACGAGCACATTTACTTCAAGGAAAAGTATCACAGGGCATGTGAGGAGGTTTACCTAACGGCGCTGGAGACCCACATAAAAAAAATATAAGCCTAAACTTATAATGATGTTCGACACCCTTTTAGCCAAAATTGACGTTGTTTTCATTTTTCTGGCAAATTATCGATGGGAGTGACGTGAAAAAATATAACGATTTTGTGGTTTGTCTTTCTTTAATGGCTCACGAAGTTGCGTAGTGGTGCGATAATTTTCATGCGTTTTTTCTACAGTTTTGTGATTCTTTTTAAAAGTTTAGAGAAAACGCAGGAAAATGTTCGACCTTAAAATTTCGTCCGTCATTAAATAATGACAAAACGCAAAAACGTTATATTTTTTCACGTCAATTCCATCATAAGTTTGCCAGAAAAATTAAAAAAACGTGAATTTTGGCAGAAAGGGTGTAGAACATCCTTAAATGTGAGATATAATGATTTTGCCGGAATTATATCTTGAATATATCCGCCTTGTATACCAGGTATATGCTAGGTATACCCGGTGGCATATATGTACACATATATATCCAACATATATCTTAAATATTGCATTTTTTGCCGGAAAGTATACCACATATAAGCGGATATAAGTGACAAATATTTCTGTACATATATTTTTTTCATGCGGGGAACCCTAGTGGAAAATTCAAAATTATAGTGTTACGTATCTGATCAGAATCTGGTAAGGTGAGCTGATCAGTGTCTGATCAAGACCTGACTAAAATTGCCACTCGGGTATGATTCAATTTGAGAGTGAAAGTCGTTAGTGTCCTGGTAGTTCAGATGGTAAGAGCACCTGACGCGACATCCGGAGGTCCCGGGTTCGATTCCCGGCTAGGAAGTTACTAATTTTTTCTCTCCAAAAAAAAAATTAAATGTAATTAATGCCTAATGAAGGTAGGCGGCGAAACCCCAGTGAAAAATCCAAAATTATAGCGTTACATATCTGATCAGAATCTGATAAGGTAACCTGATCAATGTCTGATCAAGACCTGACTAAAATTTCCATTCGAGAAGATGCAGGCGGAGAAGGATAAACTGAACACAGCAGTTGCAGTGAAGCAGGATAATCACAATCTGTCTCTTGCTCCTCCAGGGCATCATTCGCAACTTGATCAGCGCTACTCGGGTTTGAAGTTGTCGAAGTGGGAGATTCCGGACTTCGATGGTGACCCGGCCAAGTGGATGAACTTCCGGGATATGGTCCTGAATTCAGTCGTCACAAATCCAAGCCTGACGTCTCTTCAACGGTTGTATATCGTTAAGGCGCATCTTACCGGTGCTGTGAAGAAGAGGGTGAGGAACGTCGCGCTCTCTGGGGATAACTTTCAGCCTATCTGGGACGGGCGAATGGAGTTCTATGACAACACAAGGTTAGGGACCTGAACGTAGCTGTAGGCATGTAATAGATGCTAAAGCGGTGACTCAGGGTTCTGCAGCGGCGTTGGACAAGTTGTATTCGGTAGTAACCCAGGCGCTCACGATGCTGGAGGTATTGAAGGGGCATGTGAGGTCGTGGGATGAATTACTGGTAAATTTGATCCAGAGGAAGCTGGATCACGGAACTCTTCTGGAATGGGAGAAGCATCTTGGGCGCTCGTCGGAGCCTCCGTCATGGGAGGAGCTCAGGAAGTTTTTGCTATCCACAATCCAGGTTTTCCAATCCTGCATAACAAATGCTGCTGGTCGGTTCTTATCGAGTGCCGGAGTCAGGACTTCTCAAAGCTCTTCCAAGGAAAAAAGCAGTACCCGTGGAGTCAAAGTTCGTCAGATGGATGTGCAGAAGTCTGGTAAACAATGCTCTTTGTGTAAGGGAGGGCATTATATTTCCGATTGCTTGTAATATCATGGACCCTCAGGTCACCAGAGGATGGAAAAGCTCAAGCATCTGAAGCTGTGTTTTAACTGCCTTAGTCGTCATATGTGGGAAAATTGTCCATCAACAGTTAACTGTCAGACCTTCTCGGAGAGGCATCACACGTCGCCTCATTATAGGAAATCTCAGAATATAGGTCAGAGGTCTGCAAGTTTATCGGCGTAAGCTCCAACTTTCATTCCGGGAGCAGAGGCGCCTGCAACAGGGATGGGTCCCGCTACTTATACTGTGACACAGGAGATCTTGTTGGGGGCTTCTTCGGGTCTTTTAGCGACGGCTTTGGTTCGAGTGAAGGCATCGACTGGTAAGCTTGTTGAAGGAAGAGCTCGTATCGATCCTTGTTCTCAAGTGTCGTTGGCGTCGGAGAGGTCCGCTCAGCAGCTGCATATGAGGCGTCGCAAATATGCTCATTCTGTGTCTGGCGTTGGGGGCATGAGTTCGCAAGCTGCCAGAGGAGTAATTTCGGTGGAACTTTTTTCTCGGTGGGAGGAAAAGGTGTGCTCCACTGATACAGTGATGTTGGCGTGTCTGACGGATTATGTGCCGAAAGCTAAGCCATCCCGGCGGTGGTTGGTGTTTGAAGGGCTTCAGTTAGCAGACCCTGAGTACGGCAGCATATGATGTATCGATCTCATTCTTGGTGTGGGCGTTCTTTTGCAGGTTATTCAGCCAGGGTTGTGGAGAGCAGCCGTTCGCGCAGCCGATTGCGCAGCAAACTTCTTTTGGTTGGGTCATCTCTGGGAAGGTGTTTGCAGAAGAAGATCTGCTGCAGGAGGTTTCTGCTTTTCATGTGAGTGAGTTCCCGGTGGCTGCGGGTGCAGAGGCTTCTGAGTGTGAGGAGCATCCCAAGTCGACGTTCTCGAAGGAGATTGGATGGTCGTTTTGTGGAGAATGCTGGGTTCCGGGTCGAGGATAAGGGCTTCCTGAAGAAATATGAGAGATTGGGGCAATGTCTTGTGTGGAAACTCGGAGCAGGCCTTCTGTGGCCTACTATTTGCCACATTATCCAGTGATTATAGAGTCCAGCTTGACAACCAACCTTAGGGTTGTTCAACGGTTCCGTAAAGACTTCTTACAGGTACTCGGTGAACGATCTGCTACATGAAGGTCCGAAGCTGCAGGCTGAGATTTTGGAGGTTATTAATCAGTGAAGGCACAAATTCGTGTATTCGGGGGACGTGGCCGTCATGTTCAGGCTGATTTTGATTCGTCCAGAGGATCGAAATTTTCAGAGGATCCTGCGGTGAGATGATTCAGCGGAAATTATCTATTATCATCTGAACATGGTGACGTATGGTACGCGTTCTGCTCCTTACCCCGATCAGGACGTTGAGGCAGTTGGCTGAGGATGAGGGAGTTGCGCATCCTGAGGCCAAAGAGATTATTTTGAAGACAACTTACATGGACGACGTGTATGGGGGGGTTCTACGGAGGAGGAATGCAGGGAGCAGATTGCTCAGGTCAACGTTGTTTTTGCATCAGGGGGAACGCTTTTGCAGAAGTGGATAACCAAGAAACCTAATCTTCTTCAAGGCATTACTGTCGCAGTGAGCGAATCGTCAGTTCTGCTGATTGATGACCAGGACATTCATTGAACTCTCGGTCTTAATTGGGATTCCGCTCGAGATGTGTTCTTCTTTTCTCCTAAGAAGCAGCCAGAAGGTGACTTACTAACTAAGCGAATTATTTTATCGCAGGTAGCGCAGCTTTATGATCCTTTGGGATGGATATCGCCGTTCGTCGTAAGAGGTAAGCTTCTGGTACAGGAGCGGTGAAGATCGAAAGTCGGTTGCGATGAGCAGCTGGCGGAGGAGTTCATGAACTGCTGGAGGCTGTTCGTTCGAGAAATTCAAGGTTTGAAGAAGGTTCAAGTGCCGAGGCACTTCAAGAGTGATGGTGAGGCTGTCCAGCTTGAATTGCATGGGTTTGCTGATGCCTCAAGGGTTGCATATGGCGCGGCGGTGTACCTAAGAGCTATGAACTTATATAGCGACGTTAGTATCACCCTGGTATCTTCAAAGTCGAAGCTGACTCCGATCGAGGGGTAGAAGAGCGCAGTCAAGGTTACCAGCACCGAGGTTCGCGCTAATGGCGGCATCTTTATTGTCACGACATATGGTGACGGTGGTTAAGGCGATTGAGTTCGAGGGGGTTTGTGTGAACCTGTGGACTGATTCCTCTGTGGCTCTCACGTGGATCAAATATGGTGGTACAAAGTACAAGCAGTTCGTCAAGAACAGAGTGGGGGAGATCCAGAGATTGTTGCTTCAAGCATGCTGGGGACATGTTCCGGTGGAAGAGAATCCTGTGGGTCTAAAACTAGACCCGCAGGATTCTTTTCCAAACCGAGGGGAGTATCCAGCAAAAAATTGGCTGAGATTCGATTGTGGTGGACTGGTCCCAGCTAGTTGATGGGGGAGGCACTTTCTTGGCCTAAGCAGAGGTTTGCAGTGAATGAGGTTGAGAGTCTTGAGCTACGGGGAGTAGCTATTCATGCTGCTGTAGCGAACCAAAAGTATCGGTCCTGAGATGTAATTCATCGGTACGGGTCAACGAGATTCAGACGGAGTCTTTTGCTGAGGATCTAAAAAGGCTGAGTGACTCAAAGGAAGAGGGTCGGAGGAGTCCTTTATTCCGCCCAGTACCATTTCTCGACGGAGAAGGGTTGATTCGTCTCACTGGGAGGTTGCATAAATCGGCCTTGGATGAGGAATTCAAGCATCCAGTGGTACTGCCAGCGAGTTCAAGGTTTGCGGAGCTAGTGCTACTTCAGGTTCATCAGGATACCTGTCATGGCGGGGTCCAACTTATGCAAGCTACTCTACGGAGGAAGTTCTGGATCATCGGAGGCAGGAGGCCGGTGAAGAATCTCATTTTCCAATGCGTGATTTATGCTAGGTTTCGCGGAGCTATGGCGAAGCAGCTGATGGGACAGTTGCCGCTAAGAAGGATCACTCCAGCTAGAGCTTTTCTTCACTGCGGTGTTGATTATGCAGGGTTTCTGAAGTTGCTGACCTGAAGAGGTCGCGGAGCAAAGACCTACAAAGCATTTATGGTGGTGTTCGTCTATTTCACCACTTCTGCAGTATATCTGGAGCTGGCTACAGGTTACAGCACTGAGGGTTTCCTGGCATGCTACAAGAGGTTCACGGCCAGGCGTGGGATTTCGCAGACGATTACCAGCGATCAAGGGACGAACCTGGTGGGAGCTGATAGAGAGCTCAGGGAACTTTTTAGCGACACTCGTAAGGAGGGGCAGAGCATCGCTCACAGTGTAGCGCAGGATGGAACCAATTGGATCTTCACTCCACCTGGTGCTCCTCACCATGATGATAAGTGGGAGGTGGCTGTAAAGTCAGCCAAGTTTCATCTGAAGCCCATCGTCGGAGAGGCTAAGCTGACCTAGAGGGGTTTACGACGTGGCTAACGCAGATTGAGGTTATATTAAATTCTCGGCCGCTATGTGAGCTGTCTGATGACCTTGATGAGTTCGCAGTGTTGACTCCTGGTTATTTTATGATCGGGTCTGCTATTTCTACTGTGCAAGAATTTTTTTGGCCCATTTATCGATGTCGAAGCTTTCGAGATATCAGCTGGTTCGACGAATAGTGGAGAAATTCGGGGAGCAGTGGTCGACAGAGTACATGCAGAAGCTACGGGAGATCAACAAGTGGCACAGAGCCACTCCAAACGTTCAGCTGGGGTCGTTGGTGCTTGTGGTGGATGAGAGATTCCCTCCGATTAAGTGGTCGATAGGTCGGGTGACTGAGTTGCATCCTGATCAAGATGGGCTGTGCAGACTTGTTACAGTCAAGACGCAGTCATCGAGTTTCACGAGGCCGATCGTCAAGATCTGTCCTCTACCTGTCGATGTCGCTCCACCCGACTCTGCCGGAGACTAGGGTTCTATTAATTGATTTTTTTGTTTTGACTTTCATTTTATCTCTTGAATATTCTTGCATATTGACGTTTATATTTGTTGTTACTCTGAGTTTATGTTACAGGGAGCATTTTGCCAATAGTCATTGCCAAAACGGGGAGAATGTTGCGGACTGGATCTGTCACTTTTGACTAACTTTCGGGGTTTTCGCGACACCTGTCGGGGTCCGCCCTAATTTGCATATTAGTTATAGACGCGATCAAGCGTTAGTGTCGAAATGTCGTGATTTATTCAGTATTCATTAGATTCGCATCGAGTGTGTACAGTCCGCTCTGGTAATTAACGAGGCTGCGTTAATTATCAGAATTTAAAATTATGTCGAGTCTCGACGAGAGTACTCTTTTGTATTAGTTAACTTATTGTAGTGATTAAAAGTTCGTGACTATGATAATTCGGTAGTATTCGTGTCTATTTATTTAACTCTCTATCCGAACTCAGCATCCTAGCATCCTATTCGGGGACGCAACTGTGTAGAGTAATTTTGCAGAATCTCCAAATTTCGATTTTACATAGTTGTAATGAAAGTCATACACAGTAGTTTTTGATACATCAAGAGTTGTGCAACCAATATAGATTGGTTTCTTGAAATATACTGATGTATGATTCATCTCAATAACCACCATATCCTCATCAAACACACAGCAACTATGGAAATTTGCTTTTGATATAAGTGCTTTCGCACCATATCGCCCACCCCAATGTGTGATAAGTTTGATGTCTTTCTGCTTCCTGAAATTTTCCATAGTTTTCCCGAAAACAGCATTATTCATCAATTTATAGAAGTTTTTCTCGAACTCATTCCTTGATTGTTGTCGTTTGGTGGTATCCAAATCAATGTAAGGCTTCAGCCAGGGCTCTCGATTGAATTTCCAAATACGATGGATATACATCAACTTCATCCCCAGATTTACATATTGTTTCAAATTCCTGTAATGTATCACTTTTTTTTATATCGGAAACAGTGGTTGCTAATTTTGAATTTTTCCTTCCCGGAGGGATGAAATGCTCGGGACAAAGAGGAAAATCTTTATGTAATTCATGTGGTTCCTTAGGGTAGTCCAATTCAATTTCAAGGATGAATCCGACTGGAGAATCATCGGAAACATTTTGAATGTCTACCGAACTAGTATCATCCCATTCAAACGAATCGCATAGTAAAGTCATACTCATAATGGCCCCATATAAATTGTTCATATTATAATACATCACTAGGGGGCTACGCCCCCTGCTCGCTCCGCTCGCCAACCCCGGGGGGCTTCGCCCCCCCTGCCCTCTTCGCTCGCTCGCCCTTCCCAGTGTGACCGAGTGGATGTGACCGGGAGGGTTTTTCCGATAGCTCTATACATACTTTACCATAGGAGGCCACATACGTATAATTCCCCCCCATATATGGGCACCCCCCATATATATAGGCACCCCCCCTATATGGGCACCCCCCATATATATAGACACCCCTCCTATATGGGCACCCCCCTCACATATGGGCACCCCCTACATATGGACACCACCCCATATATATAAGCACCCCCCCATATATGGACACTCCTCATATATGGGAACCCCCAAATATATGGGCACCCCCGTATATGAACACCCCCCCTATATGAGCACCCCCCATATATATAGGCACCCCCCTATATGGGCAACCCCCATACATATAGACACCCCCCTATATGGGCACCCCCTACATATGGACACCACCCCATATATATAAGCACCCCCCCATATATGGACACTCCTCATATATGGGACCCCCATATATATGGGCACCCCCCATATATGGGCACCCCTCTATATATGGGCATTCACCCATACATGGGCAGCCCCCTTAGAACCCCCATGACCCTTACGACCCTCGTGACCCTTAGCACTCCTATGACCCTCGTGACCCGCAGCGCTCCTATGACCCTCGTGACCCTTAGCACTCCTACGACACTCGTGACCCTTAGCACTCCTACGACACTCGTGAGCCTTAGTACCTCTATGACATTTAGAACCCCTATGACCCTTGTGACCTCTGAGACCATCGTGACCCTTATGACCCTTAGCCTCCCTATGAACCTTAACACCCCTATGGCCCTTAGCACTTCTCTGACCCCCGTGATGCTTATGTCCCTTAGCACCTCTATGACCCTCGTGGCCCTTATAACTCTTAGCCCCTCTATGACCCTTATGACCCTTAGCACTACTATACCCTTATGACCCTTAGGGCCCCTATGACCCTTGAAATCCTTAGCACCTCTATGACCTTTGTGACCCTTAAGACTCTTAGTACATCTGTGACCCTCGTGACCCTTATGACCCTTAGCTTCTCTATAACCTTTATGACCCTTAATATCCCTATGACCCTTGGCACCTCTATGACCCTCGTGACCATTATGTCCCTTAGCACCTCTATGAACCTCGTGACCCTTATGACGCTTAGCCCCTCTATGACTCTTATGACTCTTAACACTCCTGAGTCTTAGCAACTCTATGACTCTCGTAACCCTTATGACCCTCATGCCTCAGCCCCTCTATGACCCTTATGACCTGTAGCACCCCTATGACCCTTATGACCCGTAGCACTCCTATGACCCTTAGTCCTATATTTATTATATAGAGAGCACCCTTGTAACCCTTACAGACCCTTTAAGACCCTTCGAGACCTTTTAAGACCCTTGAGACCCTTCCAAACCCTTTGAGACCCTCTGAGACCCTTCCCTGAAAATTATCACCATTTCATGTCTTAATAGAAGTCGATTTGGAATTTTATAATATAGAGAGAAATAAGATGTTTCGTTAAATGGATCGTAGAATTTTCCCATGAATTGATTATTAGCATGAGCATATCTGTTCGTACATTGAGATACACTACTTCTAATACATTTTTCTATGAATAATACCATTTCAGGGTCAGTCAAAAACTATAAATTTATTCCTGTATGTGTCAAGGTGGTGTCAAAATCTAATCCGGTTGATGTATGATAATGAAGTGGATCTAATTCATAAATAGAAAGACAATTATGAGGAAAATTTTGAAAAATATCAGCTAACTATAAAACATCTGTTTGTGGATAAAGATTTGAGTACCCTCCCAATCCGTTGATATTGAATGCAGTCCATACATTCACAGCATCAGTCAATTTTCAATAAAAATCTTCTTTGCTTGGTAATTCAATATCATCTAATTTACCCCACACATTAATATATTCGTAGGGGAATACACCTTTTCTACACAACAAATTAAATCTTGCTGGGTCATGTTAATATTTTTTACCGATTTCTTCATGATCATTATCAAGATAATTTGCTAACCTTTCGAGGCTACTCCCCGTGAAGCAGAATGAATCAAGGAATCGTAATTGCACGCGAGTATTTGGAACATATTTGGGAAAGGAGATATATCGATCCTTATTCACCGGAAGAATATTCATCTCACCCTCAAATGATGTTGCAATACTTCGAATGATAAAATACGCATCATAACCGGAGAGGTTATGAAATATAATCGGAATCTTATGAGAATCTTGATATGCCAAATTGCAAATGCTATGCGCCGCTCCACGATATTTTCCTGTTAAATGGTTATGATCATGGACATTATGATCATTTACAATGAAAGGTTTTTTTTTACATATATGTTACATTGTTGCAGATTGGTGGTTTTCAATTTGTTTATCTGACAATGTTTTCATTTTCAAATTTTTCTCCAATTGTGCGTCTACTTTATATCCCGGAAACTTTATCTGTGTTGTGAACCACTCGATACAATCAGCTCCTCGTCGGGTTTTGAATTCCGATAGTGAATCATCGAAAGCACATTTAACATAGAATGCAGCACTATGGGGGACATGATGGTCATCTTTTGCTGAGTTTATCGTACACTCCAAATCTGCATAAATAGCGAATGGAACTATTTAAGCATGTTTAAAATTTGTGAATTTGAGTATTCTATCTTTCTTTTGAGGCATTATCATTCATACTTCATTCAAGTTTACGCCATCTTCTTTGTGTTTCTCAAATGAATGCTGATATCTGAAGTGACAGAGATATCGATCACATAACCATGTGAAAACTTTACTTTTCGAGATTTGATTATTAACTAAATGTGATAAGTTGCGAAACCACGCAAAATGTACGAGCGCTTCATCAGACTCATTCTGATTGCTTTCAACTATTACTAAATGGATTATTTCTTGATTAGTGATTGTCTTGCTTAAATATATAGGGAAGATGGTGTTGCTCCGACTACACGGTTCAAATCCATAAACGTTGATGCTCAGGTCATTCATTTCTTCAAATTTCGGGATACCTTTGAGCGTCATTGGAAAATAGAGTCTTTCATATCTGAGCACGTCACGGAAGTCGGGATATGAACTTGCTCGATTTGGGTTCACTTTTGTTGGATGGAGAGCTGCTGTAACCGCCTACAAGAAACAAAATTTATCACTATCCTTTGTATCAACCACTGCTTTCTTAGCTTGAATGTCCTCTAGTAGCTCGATGAATGTTAAATCTCCGCCTTTTAAGGGTTCATATTTATTTATATTGATTACCAAATTGATGATTTCAGTCAATGTCCAGCCGGATCCAGTTTCTTGAAAATCTTCTTGCTTTGGAATAACATCATCAATGATGAATTCTTTAAACCAATCATTTAAATCTGTTGCATGGAGAATTACCTTGTTTTTTGTAGTGAAGTGGTTCGTTTCTTTCTGAATTTCATCTACTCGTACAATAGAGAATTTACATGAAAGTATACAACTAACTCTCAAGCTCGTCAGTAGCGAGAAGATCCTTCAAATACCAAACAACCAGTGACTTGCAGTCCACGAGGAATGACCTAACGTCTTTGTGAGTTAAATTTACTAGAACCACTGTTCTAATACGATTTTCAAATGCTGATTCCAGTTTTTTCCACTGCACTCGGTTTGAAATTTCCTTCACTAATTTTTTTCCCTTGTTGCACCACCATGCTTTATATGTAACTTGAAAGCTTCTCTATACCATAATAGATCCGCGATCGTTGCTTGAATCCTACTTTTTTACCACTTGATTTTACTCTCCTGAGATATTTATTCGAAAGTTTCACATTCTTCTCTGTCGAGTACATTAGATTCTCTACCTGATCGGGTGGAGTGTGAGGAAGCATACGATATGCTTCTCTCAATACTAGCAATAATTTTCTTCTCTGTTCATCCATTTCAAGAGAGATGATGAGCACTGGGCGACTCCAGGCTGTTTTCCAAGCTGAAATGAGTCATTTGTATAGAAAAACAATCCTGAGAATTTATTTTGATAAGCTGGAGGGGGGAGCGTCTCAAATTTCATTCTTAAAAGTTCTAGAACACTCTTCCGAAGTCTTTAGATGACGCTAAAGCCGTCTCAGAGATTCTACAGTGAGATCGCGTCATGGTTTGATGAGAAATTAATCATTCCTCCAATGATTCATCACGGGAGCACGTCTAAAAAACTGCTGCCAAAACAACTCCGCCATATCCGCAACGTGTTATTTTGGGGGTTCTTTTGAACGAGTTATTTTTAAATGGAATATTTGGACATGGACCCATTCATCACCAAAGAATTTTCAATGTAACTCGAGAACGCTCTAGATGGTACGAGAGTTTTCTTAAAGATTCTAGAATGAGATAACGTCATAGTTTGATAAGACTAACTTATATAAATCCGCAGAACTGTTTCGATACCAGTTCGTCGCTCATTCTCAGAGTGTCTAGTTGGAAAAAAATCTTGGGAGGAAGTACTTCGATCTTCAAACTAGTTAAAACAGTGAGTAAATTTTCATATATGTATGGTAAATATTGTAATGGAAATTAGGCAACCAAAATATAAATAACATCTTCTTCAGGAATTGTTTCAGTTATACCGATACGATGGATTCATCTCCAGTGAACAATGTTGCTCGGAAAAGTTTCTTGCCAACGAAGAAAATGATGGAGTTGGATCCAAATGTCGTAATCATCATCGATGCGAAATTCGCAGTCCTCTTACCTGAGCGGGTGACGAAAATCATTGTAAGTAATGATGCGCTCTACGAGAAGTTGCAGAATGCTGTCTCAGAGAACAGAATCAAGTTCAAATATTTTGGGAAGGTGAAAAGATTCAGCTTCATTGAAATCTAAAACGATAATTCATCAGAATCAATGAATGCTTCTATAATTAGATTAGGAATTGATGGGTAATCATAAAGATGATTAATTTTTAATCAATTATAAATATCAATAAATCCTCAGGAGAAATTTCATGTTGTACATTCTTTTGAATTTATTCTTAGATTTAAATCCTTTCCGATAATTTTTTATCTACGAAATAATGAAAAATTGAGTATTTCAAAAACAATAATGAATGGGGGTTATTATTATTATGATAATAACTATTTTCTCAAAGAAAGAAAGCAGAACATTGCTCTTTTAAGTCTTTCAGGACTCTATTATAATTTCCTACTTTTAGCCAGGAAAAAGTTATCAGTAGTGCGCGTGGTAGGTTTCCGCCACCTGTGGATGGTGGCTTCGTGCTGCGCGCGCATGGTGGGTTTACATGGTGCACTCATCTACAGAACACCCGCAACATTTTCAGGACTAGATAACTTTTAAAATATAGATAAATGAATACATAACTTGAATATATGAAAAATACTTGAATTGTACTGTTCAATAATTGATAAACAAAGAAGGACTATCAAAATTCTATCAAATATGGAGTACATTCAGCTCAAAATATCACTCATAGTCGTAAGTGCTTATAGCTCAGTCCATCGCGTATCCGCTAGTGTGCCCAAAGTCGTGGGTTCGATCCCCGTTCGATGTTTTTTCATTTTTTTTTCATTTCATTCTGATTATTAATAAAATCAAAATTACTTAATTGGTATTTTTTTTCTTGATTTTATAAATAAATACGTATCAAATATCACAAGAAACATAAATGCATCAATAATCATTTATAATAATCATGAAAGATTATCGAATCTGATAATTCACAAATGGGGCAATTTTTTATGAATTGTACGGGTCTGTCTACAATATCTCCCCCATTTATGCATGTTGGATGATGTTGATAGCACCGATGATATTGCTGAATTTCACTCATTTCCTTCAATCTCTCCGTTAATGTCCCCCATAATTTATTAATATGTTGCCATGTGAATTTTTACAGGAATCTCTTCATGGATGGAATCGAGTTGTCTCATGCCCATATCTTGTATCCAATCATAGAAGTTGTTAGCGGGATCCAAAGCTGAAGTGAAATGCTGTTTGTACCATTTCTTCAACTTCATACAATTTTCGCATGCGCAAGTATAATTCTCAATAAGGCAGACCTTCTGATGATTCCAACAAGTAGGGGTGGTTAAATCCATTGCTTTCGAGTACCCCAAATCATTCAAGTTGATAATTACCTTATCGGTATAGGATTCCAGCCACTGTTTTTTCTGCAGCCCATTCACGAAGATGATTGTCACTCCTCGCATGATCCGCGTTATTTTATCTTGAACCTCATCATATGCGATGAATCCTGCTTCCCATGGAATTCCAAGATGATTATGAATAATCCATTTTTGAAACACGTGCTTGGAAAAGTCCCTTTTCGTTTACAGATTTTTGTGCGAAAAGTGGCACTTTTCGTCACTTTTAAAGTTGCAAACGAAAAGTAACTTCTCGTTTACGGGATTCACTCTTCGTTTACAACAGCTGACTTTACAGTTACAAGTTTAGGGTTCACTTCTATGTCACCGTTCGAAAGATGGCACCAGTCGGTACGTTTTCGACCAATCCAGTGTCGTTATTCCTGTAACTAGGTGCGCCGCTGGAAACATCGGTCTACTGTCGGACTGAGGAGGGAGACAACGATTGTAGTGGGGATTGGGAAAAGTGGGGGTAAATTTGAGAACGATAATCTTCTCAGTTCAACCATACTGTCAGACTGACGAGTTCATTCTCTTCGTTTTCAGAGGTGGGAGATATGAATCTGCGTGGGGATTAGCTAAAGTGGGGGTAGCTATAAAGGGAACGGACTCGTCAGATTGCCTATACTCGTCTTGACTGAATTACATCAGTCATACGGCAGCCATTACGTGTTAGTCGGTCGCCTCTCGGATTTTAATGAAGCATTCCCTCGTCATCCTCCATGTTACTCAAAACTTCAATTCCACAATAGGATGACTCTTCCAAACACTTATTTCAAAAAATTGGAAACATTACACGTGTGAAAAAGGGGGAACGTTAAACTCGTGTGTAAATATTTTTAGGGAGAGTCGTAGGACACGCGCAGCCGAGCGATAGACGAGACGAGACAAGCGAAGGGGGCACGAGTCGAGCCTTCGGCCCACGAACCACTGAGTGATCAAACGACCTGGGTGACTCACTGATTATATCATCCTGCAAAAATGTTTCCACGATCATGCCAACCTCTTTGGGTTAAGAAATGCTATCTGAATACATGCAAGTCTCGACAAGGATTATGAAGTATCCCCACTCCGCGGAACAATGAAATGTTGTAGGGGACGTCATCCCTCCAGAACATTCCGCGACCGTGCTGCCACCTATTGGTGGCGATGAACTTTCGATACAGTACCCGTCTAGCCTAACTACTACAGACTGAAGAACTTCGGGTGGGATGCTCACAATGGCATCTCCGATGCGTTGTTGCAAGTCTGCAGATATTATTGGACCATTAGTGTAAACTACATCCTTGACGTAATCCTATAAATAAAAATGAAGTGGTGTGAGATCAGGAGACCGAGACGGCCACAGTATAAAACCATTCTCCCTCGTTCACTCTCTCCCAAGATGAGCGAAATATCGATACATTCAGTTGGTGTATAAACCATTGTGAATTACATAACACAAATCACAGACAGGTACTCGCCAGGTAGACGATTTAAACTGAACTGAGACCATTATCAAACTGATGAACAGTAGATAATAACAACCTGTTATGGAAATCGTTCTTGCTAAAATGGTTGAAGGCCACTTGTATTTACTTCATGAATTGCGGTATTAGTAAGAAAGATCCTAGCGCGCAGATGTGCTAAGAAAGCATGGATCGAGATAATCTCATTTGGTTCCATTTCCGTGTAATAATTCATTTCAAATCGATCAAAAAGTCAGAGAATAGGATATGGTTGAATTCGCCTCAATGAGATGCACAACTTTCAGGAGGTCAAAAATGATGTTGCCATTCAAAAAAACTGACTTCATGCTTGCAGCATGAAAAAATAAACAATGGGAATATCAATTCCATCTGCACTGAGTTTCCCCCCTCCGTACCCTACAACTCTCATCTGACATGTTTTGGTGTATCGCCCCTCCCTTGAAAATTTTTTAACTGTCCTCTTTCAAATGGGACACCTTGTATACTGTGACGTGTTATTTTCCGTCACAAATGGCATTTCTTTATTCGACCGTTTTGCGGGTGGGTTTCCAATTTAAAAATCACGAGACGAGAAGTCACCAACCGACAGCGAGAGTCACGAGAGAGGTTCAGTATATTTTGTTAATTATTTGTTTTGTATTGCCTTCTGTATTGTTTGAATCGAATCTGGCGCCGACATCGTGGGACTGAGGTGGCAATGTCTCCGGGAATCGTCGAGGGACTTCGGGACACTTCGAGTTCGTGATGAGAGCCTCATGGGTCTTCGGATTGCCAGAGGTCGCCAGCTCTCGGGCAACTCTAGGGGAAACGTGACGTAGGAGCCCGATTTGTTCAATGTGGAAGGGGAAGTGAAGGATTTCACCGAGATCAGAAGGAGGTTGAGTTGGATCGTCCTTTGGTGACAAAATGGTCTGGAGAATGATTTGGAAGGAGGTCCGAGGAAATTTGGATTTATTTGATACTCTGGGATAAATTGTTTTTTATTAAATAACGTCTGAGAAGACACTGCGCATGCGCCGACGGACTTGGTTCGGCCATGTGAGCGACAGAGTCTAGTTGTTTGGAAACGGATTGGAGGAGTGAACGGAACGAGCAGCCAATGAGCGTCGTTGCCGCCTTTGCACGGTCCAGCGTGGTGTCGCTGGGAAAACGAACCTCACTTCCCGTTTGGTGGTTTCGCCATCCGTTGTGTTTGAGCAATTTGTGGAGTACGATCGCGTTAATTTTGGAGTGTTGAGGAGCCTGAAGGCGCTCTGGAAGGAGAATCAGACCTGTGGAGGAAGCCCGNTGCGGGTGGGTTTCCAATTTAAAAATCACGAGACGAGAAGTCACCAACCGACAGCGAGAGTCACGAGAGAGGTTCAGTATATTTTGTTAATTATTTGTTTTGTATTGCCTTCTGTATTGTTTGAATCGAATCTGGCGCCGACATCGTGGGACTGAGGTGGCAATGTCTCCGGGAATCGTCGAGGGACTTCGGGACACTTCGAGTTCGTGATGAGAGCCTCATGGGTCTTCGGATTGCCAGAGGTCGCCAGCTCTCGGGCAACTCTAGGGGAAACGTGACGTAGGAGCCCGATTTGTTCAATGTGGAAGGGGAAGTGAAGGATTTCACCGAGATCAGAAGGAGGTTGAGTTGGATCGTCCTTTGGTGACAAAATGGTCTGGAGAATGATTTGGAAGGAGGTCCGAGGAAATTTGGATTTATTTGATACTCTGGGATAAATTGTTTTTTATTAAATAACGTCTGAGAAGACACTGCGCATGCGCCGACGGACTTGGTTCGGCCATGTGAGCGACAGAGTCTAGTTGTTTGGAAACGGATTGGAGGAGTGAACGGAACGAGCAGCCAATGAGCGTCGTTGCCGCCTTTGCACGGTCCAGCGTGGTGTCGCTGGGAAAACGAACCTCACTTCCCGTTTGGTGGTTTCGCCATCCGTTGTGTTTGAGCAATTTGTGGAGTACGATCGCGTTAATTTTGGAGTGTTGAGGAGCCTGAAGGCGCTCTGGAAGGAGAATCAGACCTGTGGAGGAAGCCCGGAGTGGATTTGTCCGGAGGAAGGTCCCGAGGACTCGGATTTGAGGAGTTTTTGAGACGTTTTCCGGAGTCATCGAGGTGGACTGCTGGGTGAGCGTGATGGCTACGACTCTGTATGACGTATCTGTGTGAATTTGTCGTAAGTAGGACTCTGGCCAATTATTTTAAAATTTTTGAATAGATATTCAGTGCATCTTAGTCCCGTAGGAGTTTTAGAATTTCGAAATGATTGCCGGATAGAGTCCTAATCACTCTGATCAGTAATTGATTAGTGGGTTTTTTTCTGTCTCTCTCTCGTGCGTATTTGGAATCATTGTGTTTGATCATTATTCGATTTCGGTTGTCTTGCGACATTGAGTCATTTCATAGAGTTTCGGGCTCTCGGGTTTCATGTTGCGAGTGACAATTATTTTATGAATATTTTATTTTTGGAAATGATGCTTGGAAAATTAGTTAGTGTTGCGTCTAAATGAATTGGTGTTAGACGAACGCCCTCGCTATCGGTTAGTATTCAGTGAAGGACATTGAACGTAGGTCGTTTGTGTCTTGTGACCTTATTTCGTTTCGCTGGCCCGTAGTCGTGAGTTTTCGTATTTGTTTCAGACAGCCAGCTTTACTTGTCACGTAGACAAATTCTTTGGTTTGGATCGTTTAGTGTTGTTCAATCTACATGGTTATTGTTGACGATATTTTGGATTCTGGTTTTATTTTTTCTCTTTGACATTGTTTTTGACTAAATCGACTAAGTATATTAGTTCTTTATTTTCCTATCAGAATTCTTTATTCCTTAGACAATTTTAGAATCAGTAACTATCGAAGCCTCATGATCGTTGATCGATCGAAACAACCAAAGGGTGTTTTCCAAAGAAATTGATTTGTTTTATTTGTATCGAGTCATCTAAGTCTGATTAAATATTGTGATTTTCCCCCGCAATCTTGAGTTAACTTTCTTTATTTGGTCAATACCTAGCCATACTTTAATCTAAGCTTCACCAGTGACCTTCACGCCGTTCTTCGGTCGGAGTTAGCAGGAGACCGTTTCGAAGCTTGGGATTATTCTGGAAATTTTGTTTTTGGCTATTCGGTTCATTCCAGTGGCCGTTCTGGTAATAACGACCTGGCGCTCGACTTATTTGTGGTTTCAGCGTGGTCGTATGTCGAAGGGCTACGTAGTGGATCGAGGGTTCCGTGAACCTCAGGAAATGACGTCACCATACATAGCAGTTTTTGTGATCTAGCAACTTTGGTGACTATACAAAAGTAAATGAACTGTCACCGAAGTTTCCAGATCACATATATACATGTCTCCAAAGTATACAGTTCATCTTGAACCCCTACATCTCAAGGCGTTTTTATTCTTCAGTGAAATCCTTTGGAAGGGATAAATAATGATCTATGGTTGTATTATGTATGAAAGAAAAAAACGGTCACCAAAGAAGCCAATTGACAAACATCGAATAAACTTAACGAAAAATGGAATTAACTTAATCTAATCCTGAAGATGGAAAAGGTGAAGAAAATTAATTGCGACGTACTTTTTCCCACAAAAAACTCTTAATTAATGGAAATGCAATATGTTTAGCAGACTCGATTTCATACCAATTTGTTGAGTCAAATCGAGTGCAAAAAATCATGTAAAACTCCCAATTTCATGACTTTTCATGTGAAATCAAATGATCGGATGTTGGTTGCACATCTTTTGATGTACACCAATTTCAAATTTATCTACACCCGTACCTTAACCTCACCTTGACTCAACATGAAGTTTGAAGATGCCTTCGCTGCAAGGTAGCCGGTTAATTGCCTTCATGAGAAGTCATCCTCAATTATAGAGAGGTTTAGTTGCTGAAATAAAGTTGGAAAATGAAGAGATTAACGCACATGTGTTTGAGGTTGGTATGCACCTGTTATGTCCAGAGAAGGATTTTAGCGTCGAATGAACATGTTTTAATTGTCACCTTAAAATCAAAGCTAAAATTATTGAATTTTATAATTATTGGACGACGCAAAGTTTTATACTCTTACCTTTGTTCAAAATATAAGGGAAAAAGGGCTTGATTTAGGGATAGGGCTTAAGTTGAGACAAATTTCTAATCAAGACATTTGGAGTTGTAATGAGAATCAAATTTGATTTGGATATATTTTGTATAACTGCTTAGTTTACAAAAACATGAGCGTGATTTTACTGAAATCTAGGTAGCTAAAATTCCTATCCCTGGAATTATCTGAAGGATTCAAATTTGAGTTTACAAATTTTGGTACTCACAATTCGGTCTGTTATTAATAAATTATTCGATGTACTTGTAGATCCTTGGGTAAATCCGTAATTTCCTCACCAGCAATTAGTCGCGCTAAAAGCTATTATGGATACTTTCACGGAAACACTTTCTTCTACTCGTTGATATTTTAATGAATTTTTGGCAGTTGAAGTTGAAGGGTTTTAAGAGTTTGGTTGAGACTGTCCACAACGCGTTACAATAAACGAATTCCTTATTTGCAAGAAAAGTCACCACTCTCGGTTAAAGAAATTTTATTCCCGGATAATTTCAATTGTTCGTAACTTACTATTAATTCAGTACTATCCCGTGTAGTCGAAGGAAGGATTGAAAAACCGGACCGATTAAATGAACTATTTCCACCAGAATTGTTACTGCTCCGTCGCTGCTTCAAGACTGTTTAATTTTGATTTTTCTGACATTTTTATATGAATTTTGGGGTCACTTGTCACATGGGCTCCAACGAGTCCATTTTTAATTGGTGGAAAATGTCGTATGACTTTTCCCACTCTTTTGATTTTCATGGAGAAGTAGTTCATTCGGTTTTTGGGGTCTTAATTAATCGGTTTGCAATCGTTCCTTCGCGCACGAATCTTAGTATTGGGTAATTGGGGCGTGCTGAGTGCGCCATTTCCTCACTTTTGAACTCGATTCCAATGTCTATGGAATTTTTAATCGAGTTCAAGTGCTGAAATGTATTCAATTTGACTTACAATTGTGGGTTTGGTTCTTAATTACATGTAGCTTATAGTTATGATCCTATATAAAATTTATTCTAGTCTTAAATTTCTAGTATAAAATTTTTTGGACATTACACACCAAAGTGTGCGCAACCAACATGCGATCATTTAATTTTACAACTTTAATTTTACACTTTGACTCAACCAATTGGGATGAACCTAAATGCGCTAACCAAATGGCATTTTCATTAATTGAATCTTTTTTTCTGTGACAAACTCCGTCCAAATTCATTTTTTCATAAATTTTTCAAATTGCTTTTCTCAGTCACTTTTCAACAGTTCAACATTTTTTTTCACGAAAACTCAACTCGCTAGAACGATTTTTCAAAAGAAATTCAAAATGAGCATCAAAATATCTATAAAATGGGGTCAGTCTCATTTTTGAGATCGACGACGTCCAAATTTTGTCGAATCGTGTCATTAAATGTCTGAGAAAATGATGAATCTGGACTAAAACTGTTTGTTTTGCATCGATTGTTGATTGGGAGAATGTTCTATCGTGTGAGAAATAAATGGGTTGAATTCAATTGAAAATAAAAATATTTCCAGCAGAGATCGGGACAAATATTATTTTCACCAATATTCGTACTGCAAATACATATTTTTTCCTCAATCCCTCATAACGTGGAAATATTTTACATTATATTACGAGTGACTATTGAGAAATTCACATTTTTTAAATACCGTATTAATGAATATTCCTCAAAAATGAAAAAATTATTGCTTATCTAATCAGGAATTACATTTGAATATTATAGCTCGAATATTATAGATTTGAATATTATAGATTATTATAGATTGAATATTATAGATTTGAATATTAATGAAATCGAAAATATTTTTAAACAATCATTTATTTAATAATGAAAATTGGAATATTTCCATGATCATATCAATTGGTAATCTCGCAAAAAAAAAAGAAAGTTTTTGTAAAAAATTGCACCAACCAAAAGTTTTGTTTGGTTTTTTGTGGCGGTTTGGTGCGGGTATCAAGAATAATAACTCGGTGTTGACAAAAACTGTATATTTAAAGGCAAGTGTTTACATGCGTAGTCAAAAGTAGACTGACTTCATCCGCCGGAGAGCGTACGAGTTTATATACCTTCTTTTCTCGAAGGTTCGAGAATTGTCCTGAAATTTCGTGAGGGACAAGGATAGAATGATGTTTGTCTCGAATTCCGACGTTTGGAATATTCGAGACCCTACGAAATAAATTCAATAAATTAATCTATTGTAGCTCGCGCCACAAGTACTCCCCTTCTGCGGAAAAAGAAAAAAAAGCAAAATAAAGCCAAAAGAAAATCAATAATATCGATTTGTCGAGAACNTTTTCTCGAAGGTTCGAGAATTGTCCTGAAATTTCGTGAGGGACAAGGATAGAATGATGTTTGTCTCGAATTCCGACGTTTGGAATATTCGAGACCCTACGAAATAAATTCAATAAATTAATCTATTGTAGCTCGCGCCACAAGTACTCCCCTTCTGCGGAAAAAGAAAAAAAAGCAAAATAAAGCCAAAAGAAAATCAATAATATCGATTTGTCGAGAACAGCTGATGTCGTTTAGCGAATCTGACGCGCTTTTGAATTGATGACGTCGATGAGCCGGTGTCAGATGGACGATAAGATGACGAACGTCGAGATGTTCCCGGTTGCGGTGACTCCGGTGCAAGTGGTGCAGTCAGTGTCGTATTGCTGTCGTGGGAATCGTCGTTAGCTTCGTCGTCATTGTTGTGCTCGTCGTCTGGGAGCGAGAAAACGGGTTTGAGACGGTCGATGGAGACTACGGTATTTTCGCCTCTAATTCGAATGACAAAATGTTTCTCGTGCCTCAATATTACTTGGTGTGGCCCCTCGTATGGGGACGTGAAGGCGTGATGGGGAGCGTCGCGACGAACGAGGACGTGTGAGCAGTTTGCGAGCTCCTTAAAGACGAAAATCTTCCTCTGGCCATGACGGGCGACGGGTTGAGGAGCGAGATCGGCGAAGTGGTAGGGGGTAGCCCGCGTGGTGGTGAGGCAGCAAGAAATTCCCCCAGTAGTCGGAGCGGTTCACCGAAGACGAAGTCGGCAGGAGTTGCGCCGAGGTCTTCTTTCCAGGCGGCGCGAATTCCGAGAAGGACGATAGGCAGCATGTCCACCCATGAATCGCTTTCATGACAGCGAATGGCATCCTTCAGATGACGATGCAGACGTTCCACCATTCCATTTGACTGAGGATGGAACGTGGTGGTGTGAATATGTCTGCTACCGAGAAGACGAGCGACAGCGTTGAACAGCTGGCTCTCAAACTGTGTTCCTTGGTCGGTTGTAATTCGAAACGGCACTCCGTAGCGGCAGATCCATCCAGAAAAGAGCGTTCGGGCGACACACTCAGCTCCAGTGTTCTCGATGAGAAACACCTCTGGAAATCTGGTGAAACGGTCTATGATCATCAGGCAGTTGCGATACCCTCTGGACGGAACGTACAGTCCGATGATGTCCACGTGTATGTGCTCGAAGCGCTGCGTGCGTCCTGGAAAATCTTGAATAAGAGATGAGACATGATGAGATACCTTATTTCGTTGGCAAGCGATGAACGCGTGGGCCCATAGACGGCAGTCTCGGTTGATGTCGGGCCAGACGTAGCGCTGCGTTACCAGCTTCATTGAGGCTTGTGCCCCAGGATGGCTAATGCTATGGAGAGCGTCGAAAATTCTTCTTCTCAACGGCACAGGAAAGAAAGGGCGAATCAGATCGTCAGATACGTCGCAATAGATACGCGTGGCGCAGTCTGGAACGTTGACAGGTCGTAGGGCGAGAGCGTCGTGATGTTGACCCTGGAGACGTTGCTGGAGCTCCTCGTCAGCGGCTTGAGCTTCGGCAAGCTCATTCGTAAAGACGGCGGCAGAGATTGCCTCGATACGAGAAAGCGCATCGGCGACAACGTTGTCCTTGCCGGCCACGTACTGGATGTCGGTCGAAAACTGGCCGATAAAATCCAGGCGGTGGAACTGCCACGGCGTGGCTCTGTCGGGATCCTGGGCGAAGGCATGAAGCAACGGCTTATGATGTGTGAAGATCGTGACGTGCCTCGCCTCGAAAATGTAGCGGAACTTCCGCACGGCAGCGTAGATGGCGTGGAGCTCTCGATCGTAAGGGCAGTGCTTCCTCAGCGCCGGTTGTAGTTTCTGGCTGAAAAATATGAGTGGTTCCCAGTGCTGTCCTCGTCGTTGCTGCAGGACTGCACCGATGGCGTATTCGGAAGCATCGGTGAAGATGACCCACGAGAGTGTCGTGTCCGGGTAGACCAGTAACGTTGCTTTTCGCAGCTCCTCTTTGTAGGCGGTGAAAGCGGTACCGCCCTCAGGTCTCCAGGCGACTGGGTGAGACCCTTTGACATTAGCACCCTGAGTGTATTCATGGAGAGGAGCCTGAAATCTTGCAGCATCTTTAAAAAATTTGCGATAAAAATTGATCATACCTAGGAACTCACGCAATTTAAGAATGGATGTTGGCCGAGGAAAATTGACGATCGCCTCTACCTTCGACGGAAGCGGTAAGATACCCTGCGCCGAGATACGATGGCCGAGGAAGTCTATCTCCGGTTGGCCGAAATGATACTTGGCGGTGTTAATTACAACACTGTATCTCAAGAGCCGTTCAAAGAGCGTGTGGAGGTGTCTGCAATGTTCCTCGATGTCCTTGGAAGCGATGAGGATGTCATCGATATACGGAAAGGGGAAATCGTCCAAGCCTCGTGTGACCTCGTCGATAAACCGTTGAAATGTTTGCGCGGCATTTAGAAGCCCGAACGTCATGAACGGGAATTCGAGAAGGCCAAATGGTGTGATGATAGCTGTTTTGTTTACGTCGTCGATGGCCACAAGTATTTGATTAAAGGTGCGTACGAGGTTGATCGTCGAGAAAATTGTTTTCCCAGCGAGATTAGCAGTGAAGTCCTCTAGAACGCGAACGGGATATCGATCCGAAATTGTTCGTGCGTTCAATTGTCTATAATCTCCACAAGGTCGCCATTCGCCTGACTTTTTCGGTACCAAGTGGAGCGGAAATGACCAGGGGCTCTTCGAACGTTGAGTGATTTTCAGTTGGATCATTTTGTCGAACTCCGCCTTGGCGATTTTCAGTTTGTCGGGGGCGAGGCGTCTGGGTGTACTGGCGATATGGTGCAGCGTCGAATGTTTGGCTGGAAGGCATATTCCTTTAGGTTTCGTTAAATTGGAAAACTTATCGAGGAGATCTGACCTTGAAGGATCGACAGGCGTAATCTTAATTTCCGAGACGATGCTGGATAGCGACACTTTGCATGAGGTCGTTAATCCAGTTATTGAGTCGATAAGGCAGCCATTCTTCATGTCAGGTAAAATGCCGAAATGCGCTAAAAAATCGGCACCGATAATTGGTTTGGTTGTGTGCGCCACTACGAAGCGCCATGTGAAATCCCCCCGGAGACCGAGGTTGAGCGATAGAGTTATGCAGCCGTATGTGTTGATTGTCGAGCCGTTGGCTGTAATGAGCGTATAGTTAACTCGTTTCTTTGGTCCAGGAGCGAGAGATTTCGGATATGTACAAAGATCGGCGCCAGTATCCACCAAGTATTGGATTTTGGTGGCGCGATCGGTTACGAAGAGGCGGCTGGATTTGAAAGAAGAAACGTTAACCGCCGCTAACGATCCGCCGGGGCATTTCCCTGCCATGAGCAAGGTGCTTTGCAACGTCTAGCCCTGTCGTGATATCTTCGATGATACCAGTACTGGTTGTTGTCGGGTGCTGGCGAGGTTGCTCGAGAACGGGATCGAGAGCGGGAGCGAAAACGTGGGACGCTTTGCCCTTTTAGGGCCGATGCCAGCTCGCAGATTGTGGTTTCAGGACGAGAAAATCATGTCTCGAGAACTGAGGACGTTGGCTCCTGGACGTCATTGATGTGGGCTACCGGCAATGCAATCTCGTGCTGTTTGTCGGCGAGTGTTGCAAGCCTTTCGAGAGCCATGTCCGCTTGTGACGCCAGGATGGACTGCGTCGTCATCGGCAGTCGGCTGAGCCACTTGGTGCGTAAAATGTTGTCAGGAACCGTGTCGTCGAGACTCCTGAGATGACGCAGGAATTGCGAGGGCTTCCTGTCACCCAATATCTCTCGGTCGAACAGCTGCTGGAGTCGTGCGTCCCGAGAGAGCGTGAGGCGTTCGATGAGCGCCTCCTTGAGACGTGTGTACGGTGCCTCGGCAGGCACATTTAGGAAGATATCCTGCACCTCAGCAGCGGCCTTGGGATCGAGATGAGACGAGGCATAGTAATACCTCGTTACTTCATCGTTAATCCCGGATAGATGAAACTGTCCCTCGAGCTGGGCAAACCATAATGCTGGACGTTCGGCATTGAAGGCGGGACATCGTAATGAAACACGTTGGAGCGGGGCTCCATTCTCAGCTTCGCGCACCTCGATACTATCGGGCATTTTGTTTTGCGAAAAACAACACTAGAGAAAGTCTGAAAAATATTCAGTGCAGCACAGCATCCTTGGGTGCTCAGCAATGCACCGAAATTCACGAAAAGAACTCGAATGGAGCGCGTGAACGATACAACACACGAGCGTACGCGGCACACAAACCAGTCACAAAGTGCACGATCGAAATGCACTCGAATTTCGTGGAACAGTCGCGGCATTAACGTGATATAATTAATAATCAAAGAAAACGCGAGATAACTATTCACTTCAATCACGTCGGGGTCACCAGTTGTGGGGGTTTGGTGCGGGTATCAAGAATAATAACTCGGTGTTGACAAGAACTGTATATTTAAAGGCAAGTGTTTACATGCGTACTCAAAAGTAGACTGACTTCATCCGCCGGAGAGCGTACGAGTTTATATACCTTCGTTTATCGAAGGTTCGAGAATTGTCCTGAAATTTCGTGAGGGACAAGGACAGAATGATATTTATCTCGAATTCCGACGTTCGGAATATTCGAGACGCTACGAAATAAATTCAAGAAATTTTTGAAAAATACAAAGAAATGAAAACGAAAGCCAAGTCAGGAATGTCAAATAAATGGGTATAGGACATGTTCAGATATCTATATGACTTTTAAAAAATTCTCCACAAAATGAGAAATCAGTAGAAGCAGGACCAACATCCTTGGCGCGGATCAGTAGATGGAGGATTAGACTGATATTGACAGTGAGTAGAAAAAGTCCGCGCCAAGAACGTTGGTCCCGATTCTTATTTTATGGCGAATTGTTTCAAAATCCTTTTTTTATTTAGAGCTATTTTTTTATGAACATCTGGTCGTGTTCTAGACCCATTGATTCGACATTCCTGACTTGGCTTTCGTTTTTATTTCTTTGTATTGTGACGAGGCAGATTTAGTCAATATTTAAGCCCTGTCGTCGTTCATTTATTTAAATTTCAAGATAATTATCGGAGCCTGCTTATGACTCAATACGCTAGAGCGTAACAAGACAGGTCTTCCATTTGTCATGAATGCAAAATCCAGAGATTATTTCCCTCGGACGATATTTCAACCTTATGAAATGGTGGAAATTAAGAAGTCTGTAGTGACGCAATTTCTCTGCAACTAGGCATTACCGCTAAGCAACCTCCCAACAAGAAATAAAGAATCGTAAGCATACTTTCCTGAGAGCTCCTCGATGCCAGGTGGCATGAATGCATTGCAAACCCTTACCAGTTAGTTGTTAGGCTTGCTCATGCTATATCGAACTTAATTACTTGGATCGTGACAGGAAATATCTTAAATTATGAAATAAATGAGAATGGTCTCAAGTAACCAGAATCGTCTATATTCTCTCACTCTCAATAATGACTGTACAAAACAAAACCAGATAAACTAATGGAAACGGGTCGTCACCCAAAATAAATTAAAGTAATGAATGAAAATTAAAATAATACTCTCGTTCACTAGGAACCCTTGAGAGAAAAAAAAATCAAAACATACAACGGCAGAAAATAATAATAATCACAATTTCCGGAAGGTTCCGGTCCGCCTGACGCAACACAAACCAAAAATAAAAATAACTGGAATAACTCTTGATTTGCTATCCGGAAAAACGAGAGAGAGGCTCGGTCCTTACGCGAACAATTCACCCAATGTTAAATGAACGATATGCGGGTCCGTAGACCCCACGTGGGCTTCCACAGGCCTCTTACTCGCGATATTACCCGGGATATATTTTCTTCTCCCTCGCACCCCCAGAGAATAATAACAAATTTAGAAAAGAAAAATACTAATTGCCAACACTCCTCCTAAACTCTAATACTACGGTTCCTCTGGGTAAATAACTCCCAACTGTCCCTGAGCCCGACTAGAATACTTTGAAGCCCCTCGGGATACACCAGGATTACCGAAAACTAGCCAAACGATCTTCTAAATTGGTGGATGCACCCTCCCCCTTGGAAGTGTACCGATAGACCCCCAGCTTCCGTAGCATTAACCCCAGCGAATCTCTCTGAATTATGCACGACGACTCAACAGATCATTTAACGCGAAACAATTCTCCAGTAGACGCGAGCCACACCGGACCGATTGATAGATAGAATTTTTGTGCACTCACAACGACGTTGAGTCCTGGCCCACTAGTTGATCCGATACGTAGTACAGTTCGACGTCCTCCCGGTGACCGTACGCTTTTTTAGAATACTCCTCCTGGTACCTCCGGATGTCCCAAATTTTATTTTTCGTGATTTCGTCTCAAAGTATCTACACGATAGGATGTATGGATACGTCCTCGACCTGCCACAATATCACGTGAAACACAACAATGAGACCCACACAATATTAAGGCACGTTATAATGGCGGTGGTTGAGAATGAAGTGAAGTTCTCCGTATCCCTCGGTACGTCCTGACGTGACTTCCGGCATTCTCGCCTCTCAGCAACCAATCAGCGTACCTTGTTACTCCTGTACCGTTCAGTGGCGCCGCCCTGAAGCCATGACATTGACCTCCATATTCGATCTTCGGCCAATCGGGTAATTTAGTGGCCGCGGCAGCCCCAGAGGGTGCGTACAGTGGTGCCCTCAGTTCTTCCTCTTTGGAGTCATTTCGGCCCAGGCGCATGATGTACTTTCGGAGTCAGTCTCCTCCCACCGGTTAGCCTAAGTTCACGTTCATGGCGATCCGGAAGGTAATATCCCCTAGTACGGATGAGTTTCCCTTCTCTGCTGTGTGGGCCTGCTCGTGGTTATGGTGGTTTGTTTTGATGTCACTGGGAAGATGAGATGTCCATAAAACCTCTCCGGAGGCTGGGAGGCCCATCAGAAAGTCTTCTCCAGGCGTCGAGTCCAGTCCCTCGATGGTTGTGATGCGTGGGCCAGGTACTCCAGTGGCTCCACTGGTCTAATCTCCGACCTAACCTCTACCTGTCACTGGTGTATTCCACACCCACCCCAGGAAGACGGTTTTATCCGTGTTCAGGTATTTATCCGTAAACATCCCCAGCGTGCCCAATCGATACTACAAACGACACTCGTCGTCACAGTATTTTTCAAATATTTCAATTTTCCAGTAAAAACCGAACAAAATTTTGTCTTGGCGCAGTTTTTTTTTACAAAAACATTTGTTTTTAGTTTTTGAGGAAGGTTTCACTAATTTTTTCAAAATAAGCGCAGAATTATTTTCATATCATAAGGAAGTTGTTCTTTTCAATTCAACTCATTCGTTTTTTCACAGAATAGAACATCCCTCAATTGTTAATTGAAGGAAAACAAACTGTTCTAATCTATATTCATATGTTTTGTAATGATTTTTCACGGCGCAACTACAATCCGAACAAAACCTTACTCAAACTTGACGAGAATCCAAACTGGCGAACCGTTACGCTTCATTCTCATAAACCACTCCCCCGGGATTAAGCCCAAACTTGAAAATCGGTAAGAGGGCTCCAGGAATAATTGATTGCTCATCCTAGCCTTGTTTCTAATATTTAGGGCGACAGCTGATTTTTAGCAACATGGAATCATCGAACCGCAACCATATTTGGAAATAAATTAAAACCGTACACCAATTATCCTGGAACCCAAAATTCAAACCTCAGACTAGGGATGTAAGAGGTAAATAAGAGGTACGGTATCACTCGGTTGCTCAGTGTGTGGGTCGTGGAGAGAGGGGTGGATCCATTGAACATGAACGTAAAAACATATCCGGGCGATAAATAACGAGGTGGAAAAGAGATCGAGATTCAGATTACAATTTTCGGAAACGATTAGGATTTATTGAATGAGATATAATGCAGTATTTCCTTTTAACTTATTCCACCATTGCTATTTCGATACATTTGCATTCGGTACATTCGGTACATTCGTAAACAAACTTGATTCATACAAATCGGACTCGGGATAATTTCAGAAAATAATTTTTTAACTGAATCATTAGGTGAAGTAGACTCCTTAGGAATCACTAAAACTATATAGAGAGAGAGTCAGAGGGAGAGAGAGAGAGGGAGAGAGAGAGAGAGGGAGAGAGAGCGAGAGAGAGAGAG
>NW_021680393.1:101570-112667 GCF_001412515.2 Diachasma alloeum | reverse complement strand
GAGAGAGAGAGAGAGAGAGAGAGAGAGAGAGAGAGAAAGAGAGACAGAGAGACAGACAGACAGAGAGAGACAGAGAGACTCGGTTTTGCCGGCTAACCCTAATAACCTATCGTGGTGACGACTGTTGATTATGAGTAAGAGTTTGCAACTTGATGACATTATTTTTTAAATGTCAATTCAAATCATAATCCATTAATATAACACTATCAGAGAAATGTCTTATGAAGTTTTTCCAAATTCTAAATCCAAAAACATTGAGTGGCTGGAGTTTCCCAGTTGTCTCTTTAGGTATAGTCATTACCTCCGCATCCTTATTGCTTGTGTTGGTAACTTCCACGATTGGAGAACAGTGTCCGGTCCATGAATCCACCAATTATAGACTTTTCGCACCAACATTAAAGACAAAAACGTATTGCAACCAAGTTTTGAAATGCTCTGAAGAAAATAATAGAGCAAATGAATGTTATCGTTGGACGTCATCTTTACGGATAAATAAGAAACGAAGTCTTAGACGAATCAACACAGTCTCATACCTGAAGTCATTTTCCCAGATTTGGTTACATCCACGTTTGCATTATCCGGGCGAAACAGTTTTTTCTCTACTCTGGGACCGAAATGACCGCTCGGTTCTTTCAAAACTAAAAAGAGTGGAGAGAGGAGTTTCCCTTCGGCTGATATAGTTGGTTGAATAGTATAACTATGTGTCGTCGATGTCAGAAATTGCACGAAATATTGTATTTGTTCTTCACCTTCTCCTGCCAAAGTTCTGCCTGAATGCATTTCAAACTGAAATCCGCTTTGATCAGAATTATATATATTTGATAAACCGTACATTGCAATCCGTTGTTTCACATCCTGAAAAAACTTCCGATTTTTCCTCTAGAACTTGACGGTCTTTGATTGCTTTCGATGTAACAAATTTATTGATTTTCCTCGAGACAATACGATATGCTTTTTGAAATGCTCCTATCCACCTGTCGGATACTTAAAAGCGAAAATCCTCACTACCTACATCTTTTTGGGCTTGTAATGCCTATCGTAGTAGGTCACAATCGTGTACGATCATTCCAGCGTTGACAGCAGATTTGAAATTTTGTAGTGTGTATTTAGAAATCCGATCAAGTTTATCTTTATAGCCTCCCCCCTTATTAATGTTATGTGGCCAGCGTCTCAACTACGGTATTGAAGTTACTTTTCGAAATTTCTGCTTGACAGATCCTAAGCGTAAATTTTTTGTCTTCTTACCACTCCGCTAATATGCAACATCTCTCGATTTGTAATCGTAAGACAAATTCTCCTCATCTGTAGTACAGGTATCAGGGTCTATCGGCGGTTCATGAAGGTTATCCGCGCATTCTTTGTCTTCGACTATCTCCATGTCCCAGTCTTTGTAAGGTTCCTCAAAGTTTAACGAATCTTCCACCGTCACTTTGACGGCAGAATACTCATTCATTGCATGTGATAAAACTTCCTCAGTGCTATTTTACAATTGGATTTCTTCATTATTTATAGGTGATTCCGGAATATTCATCGCATGAAATGTTGTCAGCAGTAATTGAATAACGTTCATTGGATTGACTCTCATTTCTACGTGTAATAATTATCTAAATATCTCTCAAAAATACTGTTCCGTCTTCATTCTAACTATATTTAAATTTTTACGATGTACACGATAGACACAATAGTTCCATAACTGGTGTTTCGAAAGCGTCAAAGTGACCTAATGATGATAATCACAACAAACCACTGGCTGGGCACGAGAGTGTTTTCCTTATGCTTTCGTTTATTAGACTGACCATACTTTTATCGTCAAGACCTTATAGCAGAGAAAAATACGTCTGGATAGAGCATACGTCCACCGCGGTTTAATCCCGAAAAAGAAATGTACAAAAATAACTCTGTTGATTAAAACTCATCCAAAGTCGTAAAACACAAATATTACTCTTATTGGTATTGTTGTATATAATTTCATTGTTTACACAATCATATCACACACGATTACAAATAAGAAGAAATGCTTCAAACCAAAAACGGCTGACATACAGTAATACAAATATTCGGCCTTGTATCGTTTTTCGCGTATTACGATAGAACAAGAGTTATCAGGGGAAGAGCAAAGCAGACCGCGCCAGCGTTTGTACAAGGTGTCGGCGCACTCTGATGCATTGATCAACAAACTTGATGGTGACAGACAGAAATGTATCAAATTAAAAACCTTCCTCATCGAATTAATCATATAATTTTTTCTTCAATTTTTTTCCCCACATCTAGCCGTTATTGAAACATTAACATTCTTAGGGTTCATGATAGGGAAAATAAGTTACAACGTTTTCGTTTATTATAATTTTGCGAGTAAGCGATCCGAGATACGAAAAAAAGTTCCCATCAATATTCTTGCCCAAAAAGACGGTTATCCCACTTTGCATCAGCGTTCGATTTTGCCCCCCCCCCCCCCCATTTCACTATTTTCGAACGGAACCAACACCATTATTCATTACTTACTTGAAGAATTGTGATCGCCCAAGAAGAAATCCAATATTCAACTGGTTATGAATTAAGTTACATTCGAGGGTGATTTACCCCCTACACCACTTTTTTCGGAAAAACGAAAACCCGTATTTTTGACGTTTGCTCGCTCGTTTAGTAGACATTCGTACTATTAAATTACGAGCATTATTTTTCTTTCGCAAATTTTTTTTTGATTTGCACCCCAATCATTTTTTTGGAATTGACCCTATTCAAATGCAACAAACGCCATTTTTCATCATTTTTCATAAAGATTATCATGCATTTGGTTTCGTTCTAGAATTTTGAATGCCAATATATGAAAGAGTCAAATGATCCTGAAAACCTGTCAACTTTGGAGGTTGGTTGCACCCCTTAAAAATCTTTATCTGCAGAAAAAAAAGTCTACCTTAGATTTTGATAGGGAAAAACATATTTTAAGCTTATCGAAATCGGTAAGGGACACTCGGGACGGTTTCCTTGTGAGTTAATGTAAAATTCCCAATACTATGCCAACATTTTCTGAGGCGAAAATTTTACATTATAATCCCATTTCGCTGAAGGGGACGCACAAATGACTATCTTTCGGAGAAACTTAATGAATGGAACAAAATTTATGATATTTAAGGCGGTATTCTTTTTTTTTTTTTTTCTAAAGGCAGTATTCTCTCAATCTTCGTCCCTCGATCGCCTCCCACTACTTTGTCCTTTTCCAGTTTAATATTTTCCGACCATTTTCACAACTGTACTAGTGGTCAGTCAGAACGAGGCTGTCTGAGAGACAGCATCGAAGGATTTTCCAGATTTCTGTTTCTGTGACCAGCTCAACGTACAAATCTTCAGTGTTTGTAATAGTGTGTGAATAAAATTTTCAATTCACGGAGAGGAGGTAAAAATTTAAAAATGTCAACAACACGACAGGATATGAAAATCAAATAGCATATGACAAGGGGTCAGAATTCAGTTGCAAGTTGAATGATTTATTCGATATTCCTCATAGGACACAAGTGGCCTTGATCGAAAATGCACAGGCAAGAATTCTATTGGATCTCCACAAGCGAGGAAAAAGAGGTTTACTTGGACAAAATTCTTGATACAGCCTCCTGGGCTCCTCCATGTGAAGGAGAGTTGTTAAAGACACAGGAAAAACATACGAGAATCAATCCCTTTTTTTCACGTCGTTTCCTGATTTTTAATTCTGTAGACTATCCCGTTCTTGTGATCACTGAAAATTCCAAGACATTTGACGGTTGAATTCGGAATTATTGAAAAAAGGGATGGAAAATTGCTACCAGATCTTTACCTATTTATTTGAGATAATTGAAAATGACAAATTTTCTCAGAACTTTTTTTAATAACTTCCACGATTATCAAACATCACAATTTTTTAGTGGACATAGTGTATTTCTCCTTAATGAATGTTTGTATTGACTGATGAGAAAATATTGACAAGTCCGGACTCTCTATCAATACTCTTTTGCCGTATTTCCATGATCATCTCTCATCAATTTTTATGAATTTTTCCCCTTTTGCAGTCGAGCCGAATAGGATTCTTGCAAATTATAGTAATTACCAGTGGGACAAAGAAAAAGATTTGGATGGACTCCTAAAACAATTGGACAGTCAAGAAAGCGATTGCGACTATGAATTCGATTCGCAGTCCAGCAAGGCGAAGAAAGTTTTTCGTCTGTCTCCGAACCTCACCGCCGCTTTGGATCGAGCAAAAGTCAACGATCGTATGGCATCACGTATCATAGCAGCCGCCTTCATAACAGCCGGGATCTGTCTAGGTGACGTTCATCTGAGCCGAGAAACTATCCATCGAAATAGTGGAATTCACTGGAAGACTCTGAGTAATGCCATTAAAAATCAGGTTAAGAATGGCTATTCCAGTTTCACCATTGTTCATTGGGATGGCAAAGAATTACCATCGATAGAGAACAAATGCGAAAAATTGGATCGACTCCCTGTTCTTAATCGGGCATTGAAGGGGATCAATTACTTGGAGTTCCAAAACTAGAACGAGGAAGTGGTGACGAGCAGGCAAATTCCATTTTTAAATGCCTGAACGATTGGGAATATCTCGACGATATATGCGCCATGGTATTTGATACCACTGCTAGCAACACGGGCAGTACAAATGGTGCATGTGTCCTACTCGAGCAGTTATCGGGGAGGAATCTATTGCATTTTGCTTGTCGACATCATGTATTGGAACTACTACTGAAATCTGCTTTTGAAGCTTCTATGGGGCCAACTTCTGGACCAGATATTCTCATTTTCAAAAGATTCCAAGGGCAATGTAAAAACATTGAGAAAGGAGAATTTTCACCAAGATGATGATGGAAAAGCAACAGTCAGCAATGATACAGAAAACGCCCTGGCATTTGCTTACTCACGATTGAAGGTACGTTATGGAAAAAATTCACAATACTCAATTCAAGGAAATAATTTTTTCAATCCATCAAAGAATTAAATTGACCTTTTCTCATTCATCTCTTAACAGATTGACAACATCAGGAAAAACTACTGAGAGTTTCTGAAACTGGTGGTGATGTTCTTGGGTGGAAATCTTCCAAATGGTAATCGATTCCGAGCGCTGGGTCCCATTCATCATGCCAGATGGATGGCGAAGGCAATTTACTCGTTGAAAATATTCCTATTAAAAGATCAATTTCATATGGCATCTCAGGAAATATCAGGTTTGAAGAGAATTCGTATTTTTATTATCCTCCTGTATCAGAAGTGTTGATTCACAGCATCAAATGCAATTGAAGCTCCCAAAAACGATTTAGAACTATTGAAAAATTTAGTAACTGATCATAGTTCTACGTTGTCACGAGTCTACAATGTAGTATTTGAGAATTTTGGGAACTATCTCTGCTACTTATCGGAAGAATTGAATGCTTTCTCTTTTTTCGATGACAATTTGAGTGTAGAGTGCAAGAAAAAAAAGTGCGAAGCTATAAGATCGTGTCCTGCATTCAATAATGATCGAAAAAAGAGAAAATCAGGAATGAAAGATCTCAAACTTATCAGAGAGGCGAGTTTGGATCAATTCGTAACTCAAAATATCGTTACCTTCTTTAAGATTTTGAACCTCAAACATGATTTCCTGTTTGTCAACCCTACGAAATAGGAAAATTGTGAAGATTATATTCAGGCTTCAAAAGTTGTGAGATCACTTCTTGTTAAAAATGATGTGGCTGAAAGAAGGGTGGCTCTCATGAGCAAATACAATACTTTGCTCACAAAAGATGAAGACAATAAGCAGGATGTGATGCAAGTGGTGAAAAAATTACGGGAGTTGACACCTGCTCGCATACGAGAAAGCTTGAAGTTTTCATTAGAAAACTATGTGAACAAATAATCGATTGAAAATGTGAGTGATCTTTAATAATTCATCGAAAAATGGCAATGCATCCAATGATTCCAATCTCATTTTGATTGCCATATTAGAATGAGGGCAAAAATATTAAAATCAACTTTTAAGCATTAGTCATAGACAGAATTGTAAAAGCAATATGTAACGAATTTCATGTCCCGAAAATATTAAATTAAACAAAAAACCATCTGCAGATAATTATGGACGCCCATTTAACCCATTAGGCGCCAGTGCGTTTATTTGACTAGGGATCAAACGCATAAAACCCTCGAAATATGCAACTTCCTTACCGTTTTAACAAAAAATACCCGGACTCTTGTTCACCAAGGGGAAGGGACGATACTCCCTCTTCGAATTCCTGAAGTCTCAACAACATTCTCAAAACTCAAAAAATACAATAAATCCCAAAATTCCCATGCAGAATGAAACTCAATTGTAAGATCCAAAATAAGATAATATAACTGGAATAAGTTCAGAATGATACAAAATGATAAATGTTTATGATTCGAGATAAATCAGAGAAAATATAAATTTATAGATCTCGGGGCGCACTGCGTCCCCAACTATCACAATTCTCTAGAATAAAAATGATTTAGCTGAACTCAACTCGAAACAACTCGATGAATCAAACTTTAATCAACAATAATAATGGCGGAACATCCCCGCGGATGGCTTGAAACCAAAATCAATCAGAATAATTCGAGTAATTAGCTCGCTCAATCCTCCAGTGTGGCTCGGGGTCGCCGTGGCTCGTCCAGGACGTCTATCGTCTCAAAGAAGCTTGACTTCCAGCTCCAGCATCTCGAGACCACGTCCTTTACTTCTATTAATGGAGTCTAGGCTCCCAAAACTATAAATTTCTGTTATCCATTACTATTAAACTGTTACTGTTACTGTTAACCTATTACTCTATTACTATTAAACTGTTACTCGACCACTATTACTGCTATTCTATTACGAGTCTCGGGGAGAACTGCGGCACTGCAGTTTCGACACGTAGGCCCGCAGTTTCTCAAAATTCATACGGAAAATAGAAGGGGCGGGGATAATTCTCCGCTCGACACCTCTGACTACCTCAGATTGACGACCAGTGACCCCGAGCCTTGGGTATCATTATTATTATTGTCATTGATTTCCTTCTGTGAGAATGCGGCTTCTTCGGAACTCAGTTTCCCCCGATGTTCCTCGATTCGGGCGTTATCGGTTGGGCATCATCCTCCCGAAGCCCTCTCATCCTCCTGCCCCTTCGTCTCTCTTCTGCGACGGATGGAGAATCAGTTGGGTGACACCCTCTGTCTCGGGACCTCTTCAAGTAACCCCAAGAGATTTTTCTCTGGGTCATCCTCTTGTTTTCTCCGTCCGCCTATCTCTCGACAAATTCATATGGGATTAGTATCAATTCTTATCCCCACGCTGTCCCGATGGTTTATTCTTGATTTGCAAGGAAAAGGCGAAGTGTGAGCTGCCCCCTGAGACTCAGGTTCTAATTTGTTTGATTTTTAACGAAAAATTTTCATTTAATAACTGTGACAGTTGTCACAAGTATAATGATAATTAGAAGTAAGCTATTTAAAAAAAAAAATCATTCAACTTGAATGATATATTATTCATTGATAAATCATTCAAGTTTTGTTGAAATCCTTGTAAACTGATTGATTCAATAATGTAGATTTTGCAATGAAAATTTGAATGGTTATGATATTTTTATGTTAGAAATAAAAACATATGTTGAAAAGTGTCAAGCGTAATGAGGGGTAAATCCCTCCATAGAAATGGTCAACGCAGCAGGCCAAAATTTTTCGCTAGGGTTCAGTTTCTGTGTTTATAACCGCTGTAAAAGCACCGGATAAGTCTAGCACCTGCGCCTACATGAAAATTGATGAATTTTGTTTTGTATGTTTCTCGGCATTGAATTCGCTTAAAAATTTTCGTTCTTCTTTGCATGATAGTACGATAATTCAACAATTATATAATCGAATCGATAAGAAAAATGCACAGTCCGTAAGCGTCCTACGCATCTTTGAAAAGCCCCAAATCCTGCGGAAAATTAGATTTTTATCTCACCAAAAAATTGTGATTTGCAGAAAAAAAAATTCTGCGTATTCTTTGCCTTCCTGCTAGTAAGTTTACGGAAATTGATATCAAGAAGTTGAGTTATTGAGTTACAAACAATCATTATTACCTTTAGACTCTGCGAGATACGTAAAATTCCATATAAGAAATAAAACTTCGTGAAGCACAGCTTAAAAATGTTTTTAAAAAACACAAATGAAATGTTTTTGTAAAAAAAAACTTGGCCAAGAAAAAGTTTTGTTTGATTCCTACTAAGAAGTCGAAGTTCTTGAAAAATATATAGAAATAAAAAAGGAAGCCAAGTCAGGTATTTTAAATAAATGGTGATAGTGCACAATCAGGTTTCTATAAGAAAAATAGTTCTCAATGGAATAAGTATTCTAAAAATATTCTCCAAGAAATAAAAAATTAGTAGGAACAGGACAAACGTCCTTGGCGCGGATCAAAGGATGGAGGATTAGATTAATACAGACAGTGAAAAAGCCCGCACCAAGAACGTTGGTCCTGCTCCTACTGATTTTTTATTTCATGGAGAAGTTTTTTAGAATACTTATTCCATTGAGAACTATTTTTGTTATAGAAAACCTGATTGTGCACTATCATCATTTATTCAAAATTCCTGACTTGGCTTCCTTTTTTATTTCTATGTATTTTCCAAAAATTTCGACTTCCCAGCAGGAATCAAACAAAATTTGTTCTTGGCCCAGTTTTTTTACAAGAACATTTGTTCTATTGTTTTTAGGCAGATTCTATTATTTTTTCCAAAATAAGCAAGGACTGTTTTTACATCCGGTGAAATTTTTTCTTTTGAATTCAATTTAACTTATCCATTTTTCATAAGATAGAACATTTTTTGAGTCAATAATTGAAGGGAAATAAACAGTTATACTCCAGATTTATTGTCTCCATCGAGTTTCAATTCTTAATCATCTATTAATAATTTTCTGACTTGATTTGGTTCCTCATTCAATTTCTGCTCTGATAATTCCTATGTGGATATTTCTTGGAGAGATGAATTGATTTCCCTATAGGAATAGTCGAACAAAATGTTCACAAAGAATTCTTTTTGAAACCATCTGTTTTTGTTTTTTTCGTTTTTACAAATATTAGGGAATCATTCGGTAGAATCTTCTGACTTCTTCTGACTTCTTCTGACTCTTCTGACTTCTTATTTCAATATTTATAACCAAGGAACAAATTTATCGATTGAGCTCAGTCTATGCTTATTACAAACGGGCTGACTGTACTTTAATTTAAAAAAAAAATCTATTTCATCAGCACTTCAATAAGACATCAACATTTTGAAAAGGATCCGAAGTGTCCATTTAATCCCACCGTCTCCTACTAATTTTTCCTACACAATCACAAAATTGTTCGCATTTCACTTGCACTTAATTTATATTAGGAAATGAGAGGTGTGGTCGAGAAATGATAATAATCGCTGGATTATATTATAAATGATATCAAAGTATCCAATATAATAATAAATGATAGTAATAAATTGACACATATGTTTACAAGACCGCCATTTTGGGTAAGATAAGGATATAAAAGATTGCAGTGCCTCAACCGGTCAAAATGTCAACTGACTTAGATGACGTCACAAAAAGCGCGAAAATCTGATTTATCTTTCCAACACGCCTTCTCAAATTGAACACTTTCTAAAACAAAATAAATGCCTCTCTACATTTTTATGATTTAACATGTCAATGAAATAATTTCTCGACTCAACAATTTCAAACTGCACTCAGACCAAGTCGCATGGAACAGGTATTATGTTTTGGAGCAGGCAATGACTTATTTAGAACATCTGCAATCATCTCCTCACTAGATACATGCTTCAACGTCACGGGACCACGAGTCACAGCCACTCGTATTGCATGGTAGCATATGTCTATATGCTTTGTCTTCTCGTGATACATAGCATCCTCTGCCAGTAGCTGTGCTCCTTGGTTATCACAGTAGCATATCACATCAGCCAACTCCAACATCTCCAACTCCATCAGGAACGTTCTCAGATACAACGCGTCTTTGGTAGCCTCTGCCATTGCAACATATGCAGCCTCAACCGTTGACTGTGCAGGTGTACGTTGCTTTTGGGCTTTTCAGCTTACAGCAGCCCCACTCAGTTGAAAAACATCCAGTATATGAACAACGATCAATCACACAGTTCCCATAATTTACATCAACATATCCATGAAGCTTAGACCCTGTCTTTGTACATATGTGCCCCCAATCTGATGTGCTTTTCAGGTATCTTAGCACACGTTTCGCTGCACCCCAGTGTACCTCTGGTGGATTATCATTGAATTGAGCTAATACAGTGACAGAATGTAAAAGGTCAGGTCTCGTGGCAATGGCAAGATACATTAATGATCCAATTAACTCACGATAAGGTCCAACTTTTCGATCCTTTTCATTAGCTTTATTTTTTTGATACTTTGCTCCCACTAAACCTGGTGTATTCACTTGATTACAGTCCTTCATGTTAAATCGTATCAAAATGTCTTCAATATACTTCTTCTGACCAATTTTTACCTTATTTTCCTTCTGTACTATCTCAGTTCCCAAACAGTAATGAGCAAATCCAAGATCTTTAACCTCAAAATTCTCCTTGAGTCCATTCTCGATAAGATTTGACCAAGACTCACTTCGTGAAATGACCAAAATATCATCCACATAAATAAATACCATGACGAAAATTTCATTACCATTTGCTACATATACACAAGCATCTGATTCAGTTGATGATAATCCCATACCTTTAAGTATCTGAGTCAGTTTATGATGCCACTGTCTTCCAGACTATTTGAGACCATAAATCGCCTTCTGCAACTTGCAGACACGATTCCCATGCTGTAACTCCTTCAACATCTGCTTGGCCTTCTCAACAACGTGACCGACTCATTCCTCATCAACAATTTGTTCAAGTGCCTCCTTCAGCATCTCGGGTGGCTCCATATAGAGCTCCTTATCAACCTCACCATTCAAATAAGCTCTTGTTATATCATATTGATGAAGGTCCAGTTTCTTACAAACTGCTAGACTTATCAACAATCTCATCGATGTCAATCGAGCAATTGGAGCAAATGTGATAATCACAACCAGGACGTAGAGTGTAACCCCCCCCCCCC
>NW_021680393.1:44901-100987 GCF_001412515.2 Diachasma alloeum | reverse complement strand
CCTTATCAACCTCACCATTCAAATAAGCTCTTGTTATATCATATTGATGAAGGTCCAGTTTCTTACAAACTGCTAGACTTATCAACAATCTCATCGATGTCAATCGAGCAATTGGAGCAAATGTGATAATCACAACCAGGACGTAGAGTGTACCCCCCCCCCCCGTTTAACCACACGTGACTTTCTCCTCTCTAGTGACCCATCAGCATTGTATTTGTTGCGAAGAATCGTTCTGCTTCCAATTGGTTTTCGACCTGCTGGACATTCAACAATTTTCCATGTACCATATTTAACATGAGATTTAATCTCATTCACGATCGCAGTCTTCCATGAATTAGCATCTGACCCAGCCAGGGCCTCATTCACCTTAATCTCAGCCATCGTAGCCACAAATTCCAGAAGATTGGGTACAAAATTTCGTTCGTCCACCTCTTCAGCTGGAATTTGCTCCTGACATTCGCCACGATCATCTGTCCCTTCAGCCTGGATGTTTGGAGGTGGAGAGGCTTCCTCAAATACATCGTCATCCCCAGTTTCTTCATCCAGTTTCCATGCTTCATCCCCAGTTTCCATCACGATCATATACTACAGATGAATCAAGCTTCTTTTCCGATTCTCGACGAGTACTCTCCTGATCTCCTTCCTCACTGCTGATTCTGATATTCGGCACCATTCTGTAATCCCTACGTGGCCTCTCACGACTTCCAGTTCTAAAAATCCTTGGACGACCACTACCTCGTTTCATCACAGTTGGTGTAATCACAGTTTCCTGCACCACTTCAACGGGCTTTGGTTCAACAATTTTCTGTTTTGGAGCTTCAGCACGACTTTCTGTCTTTTTCTTGACCGCTTCCATCTGAACATCCTCATTCAGTGTTGGTCTCTGTCCATGAAGAGTAAACTCATCAACCACCTTAACATCAGTAGAACGAATAACTTTATTCTCTCCAACCAGCCAAACTCGGAATGCCTTTGACTTCTCAGAATAGCCCACGAATCTCCCTTCCAACTAACGTACTTCAAACTTTCCCGTATTTGGAGTTTTGTCTAAAACAAAAACTTTAGCACCAAAGATAATTAAATACTCCAAACTTGGTACTTTATCAATCCATATTTCATGTGGTGTATTCCCATCCAACGTCTTACTAGGACATCTGTTTCGAATATAATTAGCTGTAGCAACAGCTTCTGCCCAAAACGATGGTGACATATTAGACTGTAGCATACAACGTCTAGACATCTCAACAAGAGTTCTATTACATCGTTCAGCGACTCTATTCTGCTGAGGTATGTACGGTACCGTTAACCTTCGCTGAATCCCTTCGGTCTTCAGATAATCGTCGAATTCTCTACTGCAATATTCTCCACCATTATCTGTCTGCAAACTCTTGATCCTCTGTCCAGTCTGTTTCACTACAAAATTTTTATAGTCCTTAAACTTCTCCAGCACCTCACTCCGGTTCGTCAAGAAATACACCCGACACCAGCCACTATAGTCATCCATGAAAGTAACTAAATATCTCTTCCCACCTTTTCATGTTACTCTTGTTAGACCACAGATATCTGAATGAACAATTCCGAGCACCTGATCACATCTTTCCGACTGAACCTTGAAAGAACGTGATACGAACTTCTCCCTTATGCAAACTTCACATGGACCCAATAGATTGATACTTATCAAATTCTTTTTAGCAATCACACCACTTGAGACCAACCTCATTACATCCTGTTCATTCAGATGTCCAAGCCGACAGTGGCATATCTCCAAGTCTGATCTTCCAGCATCAGTAACAGCTCTGGCATGGTCCTCTCCTTCTCTCATGTAATATAAATCGCCTACACGATCGGCAATCATACGAATCGAGCCATCAGTACCTTTTATGACAGCTTCATTCTTCCTGAAAATTACCTCATTCCATCTATTTGTAATTTTCGAAACTAACATGAGATTCGTTTGTAAATCCTTGACATATAGGGCTTCTTCTAACCGTACTGACCTGTTTTCACCATTTACCTGTGTCCAAATCTTCAAATCCCCTCTAGCCGCTACATTAGCCGAGCTGCAGTTTGCTCATTTCAATTTAGCATGACCATCCTCTCTCAGACTGTCAAACATACTTCGATCTCTGCAAACATGCGATGTACAGCCATTATCCAAGCACCAACGATTATTTCCTGAACTAGTAGCCTCCACACGTCTGGCCTCATCATCTTTCAATTCAATGATCAGAAATACATCCTCTCTCCTTGCAAGATCTTGACCAGTCCCTGTTTGGAGCACACCAGCCCAATTACAATGGCTAGCTGTATGCCCTGTCTGTCCACACTTATAGCAAACTATCTCCTCATGCCTAAAACGGCCTCCTCCTTTACCTTTTGGCTTCTTCTTCATCTTTGTGTCATTTCCACTCCCACCACCAGCTAATAGGGCTCCCTCACCTCCCTTCGCCGAATTTCTACGATTATCAACCTCCTCACAAATCTTAATTTGTAGGACCTCTGGATCAGGCAAATCATCCCTAGCCTGAATGGCAATCCGAAAATCCGTATATGGAGGTGGCAGCCTCCTCAACAGCATCATACTCATCAACTCACGATTTATTTCAATTCCCATATCAGCCAATTTTCCAACAGCATCAAACCATTCATTCATATGCTCCTTAATGTCCTCACCCTCCTCCATGCGTCGATCAGTGATGCGATCCATGAGGGCTACTTTACGAGCTGGGCCTTCTGAAGCTACTTCTCCTTGAGCTTCAACCAAACTTCCCTCGAAATTTTACATGGCTTGATGACCTTGACAACTGCTGAACTAATCGTCAAAATCAAATCGCACCAAGCATTCCTATCTTTCTCCTTCCAGGCATCATAGGCCACCTGAGACGTTGAATTGCCCTTGACTATCGTTGGTGGTGGCTTCTTTCCAGAAATGTAACCCCACGTACCCTGCTTCGTTAACAAGGCTTCCACTTGAAATACCCAAGTATCGTAATTTACCTTCGTTAACACCTCGATACGTGTCGAATTAACTGTCTGCTGGGTAGCACTCATTTTTCTCGTGCAAAAAAAAAATCGACTTCGATCGTTAAGCAATCAACTCAACCAAACGCTCTCTCCTAATACCAATTTTAATGCGCAGTGGGTCCATAACCTAGGAAATGAGAGGCGTGGTCGAGAAATGATAGCAATCGTTGGATTATATTACGAATGATATCAAAGTATTTAATATAATAATAAATGAGAGTAATAAATGGACACATGTGTTTACAAGACCGCCATTTTGTGTAAGATAAGGATATAAAAGATTTCAGTACCTCAACCGGCCAAAATGTCAACTGACGTAGATGACGTCACAGAAAGCGCAAACATTTGATTTATCTTGCCATCAATTTGGAGAATTTTTTTCCACGGAATTAAAACATTTTCTGTTACACTCAGAGAAAAATAAGTATTTCCTTTTCGACTTCAACTATTCACGGACATTTAATACTTGATCACACAATATTTTCGACATATCCAACTTTTGCCACATTCCAAACATACACCGATAACCTCATAAACAGTGCAGAAACTACCTTTATGGCCGAGGTCCGCACATCAATATAGATATGGCGGGATGAAATTCGAATTTTCGACAAGAGAAAACAAAATACAACACCGAGTCGATTTTCTGTTCCATTCTAATAAGTGATTTAACGTGAAGAAGAACATTTCCCGCGGTTCTCCATAACAACATCACAACCCACATTCAAATGCACTGGTGGCAACACTTCAATGTTGGATATGAGGCTCAGTTAAGCCGGCGCTGCCAACGTTACCACTTGATTCTCCGACTTTATAATGTGAATTGCGAGAATGTGAATATTAACCCATTGCTATGCTCGTATCTTTTTTACTGTTAATCCAAAAAATACCATAGTTACACAGTTGAAAAGCTCATAGACGATTTATATAATATAACTAACGACACTTTCCTGATTTGTCGTCCCGTTTTCATTATACCGAATGTAAATCATTTAGAGGTAGTGGAGGGGGAAGTTCTGTCGTGTATAGATACGCGGTGTGCTCGGGCTGATGTTTTGCTCAGTCGCTCAAAACTTTTCTCGACCGATACGATACCGCGTAACTCGATATGGACTGTCAAGATTTTCATCATTCTATCAACAGATAATAGTGATCGAAAATTCTGCCATTATGGTAATAATACTTGCATATTTTCAAAGAGTCATTTAATCAGTAATGAAATCCGCAATAATTTTAAATACCCATCTAATTAATAATGGAATCAGAAATATTGTTGAATAATTGTCTAATCAATAATGAACTCAAACATATTACCGAATATCCATCCAATCAATAGTGAAAACCGAAATATTTTCATTATTCGATTAATGATTAATTTCATTGCAATGACAATGGACAATCGTTATTGAAATGTGATTTCTATAAGAAAAATAGTTCTCAATGGAATAAGTATTCTAAAAAAATTCTCCATGAAATAAAAAATCAGTAGGAGCAGGACCAACTTCCTTGACGCGGATCAAAGGATGGGGGATTAGATTAATACAGACAGTGAGTTGAAAAACTCCGCGCCAAGACCGTTGGTCCTGCTCCTACTGACTTTTGTTGCATGGAGAATTTTGTTAGAATACTTATTCCATTGAGAACTATTTTTCTTATAGAAACCTGATTATGCACCATCACTATTCATTCAAAGTTCCTGACTTGGCTTCCTTTTATATTTCTATGTATTTTTCAAAAACTTCGACTTCCCAGTAGGAATCAAACAAAACTTTTTTATGGCCCAGTTTTTTTCACAAAAACATTTGTTTTTGTGTTTTTAGGCAGATTGCATTTTTTTTTTCAAAATAAGCAAGAACTGTTTTAACATCCGGTGAAATTTGTTCTTTTCAATTCAATTTAACGCATTCATTTTTTATAAGATAGAACATTTTTTGAGTCAACAGTTAAAGGGAAATAAACAGTTCTACTACAGATTTATTGTCTCCACCGAATTTCAATTTTTAATCATCTATTATTAAATTTTTTTTTTGCTTGATTTGGTTCCTCATTCAATTTTTGCTCTGATGATTCCTATGTGGATTGTATTTCTTGGAGAGATGACTTGATTTCCTTATCGGAATAGTCGAACAAAATGTTCACAAAGAATTCTTATTGAAAACATCTGTTTTTGTTTTTTTTTGTTTTTAAAAATATTAGGGAAACATTGGGTGGAATGGACTCTTGTGACTTCTTGTTTCAATATTTATAACCAAGGAACAAATTTATCGATTAAGCTCAGTCTAAGCTTATTATAAAACGGCTGATTGTACTTTAGTTTTTTTAAAATTCTATTCCACCAACACTTCAATAAGACATCAACATTTTGAAAAGGGTTCAAAGTGTGCATTTAATCCCACCGTCTCCTACTAATTTTTCCTAAATGTTAGCATAGTCTTTACCGCTAACGTAACTCCCTCAGCAGTCGTTGAGTCCAGTCTGTCGTGAGGGAAATTAGGGTTATGGCGAACCCACAGAAACACGTGCTGATGATGAATGTTCATTTAATAACTCAACTTCATAATCTCTCGATAACACAAACCGTGCGAACAGAAATAAACGTTTTCTTTGTAATAACTGGATAAACTTGAATACGATAATGAATAGTAATTGACTGATATTTTCATTCGTTTGGGTCGAGGTGAAACGTCTCGATCGTCCCATCGATAACTACTCTCATTTTTCTCCTGAGAAAACCTGAGGACCTCTCGCCTCGCCTTCGGTCCTCTCCACAATTATTCGGGCAATGACCGTGACTTAAATTCGGCGCTAACATTCGGCCGCCCTGAATGTAGCACGTCCTCATGCTGGGCGGCTTAGTATCCCAATCGTTTGGATGCATGTCGATTGCGGATAGATGCTCGCCTAGGTGTCCTTTCATTTTGACACTTCTTCTCCACCGAGATCTCTCCTGAGACCTCGTTCTCGTTCCTGGCTCCAACTTCAGTTGGAGAGTTCTCGTCTCTCCGATTTGTCTTGGCAGGCTCTGACTCGCTCTCATCGCCATCGGACTGCCCATCAGGATCCTCGTCATCTTCGTGGGGTCTCCATGGCTTCATTTGTGTGACGTGAGCCGTGGCTGCTTACCGTCTGCCTTGCTTATCAGGATTGAGGTCTGCCACCCTGTAGGTGTCTCCTGCTATCACCTTGGTGACGATGAGTGGACCTCGTACTTTGAGTTGAAGTTTCCTGCTTTCACCCGTGATGTCTGGGGGTTTCTTGATGTACACGATTTCTCCAACATCGTACTTTACTCCCTTGAGTCTGTTTTGATCGTAATGCTCCTTGTATCGCTGTTGTCCTCGGGCGATAACCGCTCTAACTTCGTCTTGTAACATCTGTGGTAACTGGTACCGTTCGGAGGATGGATGACACAACGGACGTTTCATCCCCTCATCGTGACGAGGCACGTAGCCATACAGGATTTGCAAGGCGCTCCTACCCGTGGTCTTGTTGATCGCTTCATTCAGATAGCGCTAGATCTGCTCAAGTCGAAGATCCCAATCCTTTTTTTCGTCATCTTGAAGGCTCGTTTGGATAACTGGATTCAACGAGGCATTTAACCGTTCCACCTGCCCGTTGGCCTGTGGGTACCTTGGGGAATTGAGTACGTGATAAATCCCATGTTGCCTACAGAATTCTTCGAATTTTGATGCCGTGAAGCCGGTGCCTCTGCCACTTACGACTCGTTCAGGTGCTCCGTACGTCAGTACAAACTCGTCCAGCATCTTGATTACGTTGGTGAGCTTAGTGTCCCGTGTAGCCTTCAAAACACAAAACTTCGTTAGATTGTCTACTATCACTAAGACATACTTGTTTTTCCGTACTGAGGTGACATAGCGTCCGATGTGGTCGATGTGGATAGTCGCAAATGGGCGTCGTCCTGGTGGGATAGGATGAAGTTCCCCTAGTTGTCGACCAGCTCTCGTTTTCGTCATGATACAGTCGATACACGACTGGACGTGTTGCTTCGCATATCTTTTCATGCCTGGCAAATAATAAAATTCTTTCATCTCGGCGACCGTCCTGTCCACGCCCTGGTGACTCTGCAGAGCGTGATTTCGTACGAGTAATCCCTTTCTCATAGTGCGAGGAATTACAAACAGCGGTTTGTCCTGTTGCTTCTTGTATAGAATACCTTCGTGTAGCTCGTAGTCCTTGACTTCCCCACATTTGTACTTCGTCCTCTGATTTTCTGTTTTTCTCAGAATTGTAGCCTTACGTGAGAGGTCGTCATCTGAATGCTGATACATCAGTATCTCGTTCGTCTCGTCGATGATCATGAACAGTCCGAGTAAACGTTTCTCAGCTATGGTTTTATCCTCGGCGGGTTTCACTAGAGTTCTACTGAGAGCATCCATTTTGGTGCTTGGTGGATGTTCGATGTCGTAGTCGAAGTCGTTCAACGTGGCGTACCATCTCGTAACCTGGGCATTTCTCGTTTTCATGGCGTTCAGAAATACCAGTGCTTGACAGTCGGTGATGATCTTGAAAGTCATGTTGATGAGCATTGGTCTTAACCTCGACACTGCCCACACAATCGCTATCAATTCCAGCTTCGAGGAGTGGTAATTTCGTTCCGGTTCCGTCGTCCTTCGACTAATAGCATACACCAATCGTAAATTCTTATTGTCATCCCTCTGCATCAGCATAGCTCCGATCCCCATGGCGCTAGCATCCGTGTGCAGCTCCGTTGGATGGCTTGGGATTAGGGTTTTGAGTATTGGTCGTCTGGTAATTGACTCACGTAACTTCTCGTATGCTCTTTGCTGATCGTCCATCCAAGCAAATGTTACATCCTTCTTGAGGAATCTCGTGAGGGGTTCAGCTATCTTGGCAAATAAAGGTATGAATTTGCGGCAAAAGCTCGTCAGTCCGCGGAACCGTTGAATTTCGTGACGGTCTTTAGGTACTGGAAACTTTGCTACTGCCTTGGCCTTCCTCACTCCTGGTTGGATTCCCTTTTTGCTGATGGTATTGCCCAAGTGCTCCACCTACCATGCGGTCTTCACCAGTTTTTTTCTTGACGAGGAGCACAGGACTAACATACCGAGAATTCGTTTCGGTGACGATGCCTTGCTCCTTCCACTCTCTCACGATTTCTCTCATCGATGCTCGCTCTCGATCACTGGCTTTGTATGGACGTCGAGGTACCGGTGTGCTTCCTGGTATCTCCTTTATGTCCATGGTAACGAGGTTGGTACATCCTATCTCCTGGATACTCTTGGCTATGGCGCATCGTTATTCGTTCAATACATCCACCAATTCCTCTTTGATCTCGATCGTCACATCCTCACCTACGTTGAGCACTACCGGCCCACGTTCGTTTCGTGCTTTTAGTCTGTGAGGTATTTTTCCAAGCGCGTCTGCGGGATTCGAACGCGTGGTTCTCCACGAACTTTCAGCGACCCTTTTGGACTCTCTCAACCCGGAATTAGAACGACGGGAATAACGAGAGGAGACAAAATGCCAAAAAGGGCGCCAGTCCTTTTAACCGCCAAAGGACAAGGTCCCACCGTTGAGCCGCGTTCCATGACTAGCTCAGATAACTGCGGAGGCGTGTGGGAACAGGCTACAATGAGCGTACTCAACAATATGCAACTGTTTACAAAACACAGACAAAAATATATTTTTAAATCATAAGTTAAGTGTGATCTTTTGCTCGTCCATACGAGAGTTAACGTAGGATTCTGTACACGTGCGGGAGACGACTCCCGCGTGCAAAGACGCTATACAAAAAAAAAATGTAATTCACCTATTGATACTAATTAACAAAAAGAAATAATAATAACTTCAGAGATGCGTGGGAGACGCTAAGACGCGAGGATCACCCGCAAGCGACGACGACGCGAGAGCCACACGAATGAAGAAATTGAACAAAGTTCCAAAATCAAAACCGATAAACGGCAACAATCTGAATGAAATAATTAATATTCACTAATGAAAATAAAGGAATGAGGCCAAAGGCCTCTGAGTGCCGCGTACCGAAGGCAAAAGGCTCGAATTTTAACACTCAAACGGTGTCCAAAATGGCCACCGGAGAAATGAATCGAAAAACTACGCGAGCACTCACAAATTAAATCACGCTCACCGTTTGATACGCGAGAAACTCCAGGGTAAACTCGTCTGGACCCTCCGTACGGCGACGTCAGGAAAAGGTCGGAAAATCCAGGCACACCAAAGTAATAATTGTTTTAACAATTTAAAGAAGCTCAAAGAGCATAATAAAACTTTAATTGCGCAGAGCGACTTAATATGGCTGAACCCCAGCGAAGAGTGTCCGTCGGGGCCGTACATCGCCCCGAGGAACCTCAAAATCTTTTCTACCCCCACCCCGATCACGCGATGGAGCGCGGAGAATCCACGTTATTATATGATTTTGAATTGGGAATTTTAAAATTGTCATAATTCCCAGTTCCTGAGTCCCAGAGAACTGAGACCTGCGCTGCGCGGTCGGTGGATGTGATCCGCATTGAACAGCGCAGAAGCCAACATAATTCGATGCTCCCTCAATGTTGCAGCATGAGTTTTTTACTGGGCGGCCTTGCGCCCCCGATCCATCGGTGGGGCGGTGGGGGTTTGCACGTAGAGGCCTGAGATGCCTGCTGGCGTGCGTCGGTCATCTCTCGCGTCCTTCGTGGTGTGAGTCTCCCAGACTCGGTGTGTGCGTGCTAGTCGGTGTGCTAGTCGTCATCTGCTGTAGTGCCGACTTGTAGTCATTCCCGATGCTCCGCTCCACTCCCCTCGTCGCGAAGCTCACGTAACCCACGGTGAGCGCGATCGACAGAGTTTGAGAGACTGATGAAAATAAAGTAAATAATAGAAATAAAAAAAATAAAATGACAATTGTGGCCCTGGGTGATCCGACTCCTTGCTGAGGTAAAAATACTAATTTTCCCCCCCATGATCCGCGGTCAGTTCAGGCGAGGAACAGTACATGATTTTTATCATGTTACAAGTCTCATCGGTGTAGTGATTTGACTCCTTGAAGTAGTCGTTCCAACAACCAGATGTCGTAGTTTTTCGTTGAAGTTCATGACAGGTAACGTCAGATCTTCGTCACCGTGCATTACCTGGATTAGTGATACCAGATTCGCGGGTATCCGTGCTTCGTGTGCAACTCGTTGCGTCTGAGTTCTCTGTGTGCTATCGTTCCACTCGGTGGGGAGCATCGTGGTGACCTTTTCGAAGATCAGCTGCTCTCCAACCTTATGATAGTTCACTAGAGGGTGATCCGTGAATGGTCATCCGATCAAAACATCCGTGGACTGCGCATCATCCGGGACCACTCTGAAGCAAACCTGTTTCACTTCAACTCCCTCAATCGTCACCTTTCACTTTATAATATCTGGTGACAATACTTGGTAATTTTCCGAACCAAAACTGCGCAGATTCTGAGGCTGGTGAATCATCTTCCAACCATATCGTAGGACTGTCATTGCCTTGACTGTACAGGCTGCACTCCCTGGATCCACGAGTCCTGTCACCTCTATCTCCTCCAGGCTCACTTTCTTTACGTAGTTGTTTACGGTGTTTCCATTCTTGCACTCACGTAGTTGATTTTTATCGCTCCTCTCCCACATTCTCCTTGAATATGTTTCTTGTTGCCGGTTTTGCAGTGTCTCGGTTTCGCTTCCTAGGAGCAATCCTTGGAGACGTGCCCGTAATTATTGCAATTGTAACATTTAGGCTCTCCTTGTGCATTGAAATTAGGCAAATTACTTGTCCTCGATGATGACGGTTTGATCCCTCCGGGTCCCTGCGTGCTGGTTTCCTTTGTTCCTTGAACGTTGGACTCTTTGGCTCCTTGAGCACCTGACGTAGTCCCAGGAAATTTGGGTTTCGTTCCAGTTGCAGTAGACGTCGTCGTCGCTGGTTTCGTTGCGGAAGATTTTATTTGACGGACACGTTGGTCTCTCGTACTGGTGTCTCGCATCATGCTGTGGTATAGATGTGTCAAATCAACGTGTTCTTTCGCTGATATTGCTTCATAGAGTTCCTTTGACCACAATCCAATCAATATTTGGTCTTTAGTTTCTTCAAAATTAAAATTCAAGCGTTCACACTTCTTGGCTTTCGCATAGAAATATTTTGTAAGATCCTCGTCCTTGCCCTGGACGAGTTTCTGCAATACCGATACTCTCACTTACGAAGAATGTATTTTTAAATCTAGCGACGAATTGATCGAATGTGACGATTTCGTCTGCGTGCATTAGGTACCAATCTCTTGCCCCTCCAGCTAGATTCATCGAAGCTGTCTCAAGAGCGATATCCTCGGATCAGTATTGACGTACTTTCATTCCTGTCAACATACGTAGCCACTCACGAGCTTTTATGGTTCCGCCTGAGCCATCGTAGATCGCAATTCGTTTTTACAAGTCTGACATCACGTTAAAATTGGTAGCATTCTCTCCCATGCTCATTGACCGTATCAACTCGACCATCATCTGGTCTCATCGCTGATTATCGGCTAGAATCATTGCCAAGCTGCTTTCTTAATTCGTGGATGCACCTGAATTGTTGATAGTTTGGGGGGGTTCTTTAGCCGGAGGCCCATTCGTTTCTGGCGGCCGCGGTTGCTGGTTGACGATCGTGACAGGTACATATTGGTGTTGCTGATGTGTATCGTTGTGTGTACAGTAACTGGTTTGGTATGGTACATGCTGCTGCTGGGTAAATCGTTGCTCCAAATTTTCGCGAGGCCTTTGAGCCCGATGGTAATTAGGAGGTGGTAATGAATATCGATCAGTATTTACCTGGGGTGGGTATTGCGACCTCATCATCGGTCGGTAACCTTAGGGACGTTGAGAGAACAGCGGTGCCGGAAACTGATACTGATTTCCTACTGTCCACGTGACGTTCGTGCTATTCGGTCTAAATTGCGTACCGGGTCGTGTGCATGCCGTCGATGATGCTGCACATGTAGTTGGGGAATTGAATTGTGCAGCCAAAACTGTTTGCTGTCCGTTCTTCGATGTCATCGGATGATGATCATTTCATGTCGTAGAATCATTCGAATCCTCCGCTTAATACCTGCGTCATGTCCTCTGCCAAGTTGTGATATCGGCTGGCAAATTCATCAAATGCATTTTCGTCCCCGTATCCTGTCGCCATATTGTAACCTCCTAGCGTCTCTCGTGTTTACTGCTATCGTGTTTATAACTTCACTGAAACTTCGCACTAACTGTCCCGTTGCACATTAAATTGTCCTGTTTCACACTTACGGCGTAATTTCGGATTGATATCCTACTTCTGAAATGTTAGCATAGTCTTTACCGCTAATGTAATTCCCTTAGCAGTCGTTGAGTCTAGTCTGTCGTGAGGGAAATTAGAGTTATGGCGAACTCATAGAAACACGTCCTGATGATAAATGTTCGTTTAATAACTCAAATAAATAATCTCTCGATAACACAAACCATGTGAACAGAAATAAACGTTTTCTTTGTAATAACTGGATAAACTTGAATACGATAATAAATAGTAATTGACTGATATTGTCATTCTTTTAGGTCGAGGTAAAACGTCTCGATCGTCCCATCGACAACTACTCTCGTTTCCCTCCTGAGGCTGACACCTCTCGCCTCTCCTTCGGTCCTCTTCGCAATTATTCGGGCAATGACCGTGAATTAAATGTGGCGCTAATATAAATAATCACAAAATTGTTCGCATTGCACTGTCACTTAATTTCGAGAATTTTTTTCCACGTAATGAAAACATTCTCTGTTACACTTGGAGAAAAATAAATATTTTCTTTTCGAATTTAACTATTCACGGACATTTAATACTCGATCACACAATATTTTCGACACATCTCACTTTTGTCACATTTCAAATATAAGCCGATAACCTCACAAACAGTGCATAAACTACATTTATATCCGAGGTCCGCATATGAATGTAGATATGGCGGGATGAAATTCGAATTTTTGACGAGAGAAAACAAAATAGGGGTCCATGTTTAAAAAACTCCCGTCAAAAAAAAACCGTCAAAAAAACTCCGACAGAAAAACCCGGCGTCTAAAAAACCCCGCGAAGAAAAAACTTCTCCAATAAAAATACACTAATTATATTTCAATGCAATTTGTGGATGCAAGTATTCATAACAGGTGAACAAAGATAAAGATACACATTGACAAGAAATTTTCACATCAAACACAACAAATCGCGGTATAATCCACAGACTATACCGTAGACACAGAATTCGAAACGAATCGATCAAAATGAGGATGCAAATTGACAGAACATCAACATCATTGGACGAGCTACTGTCGGAATCCACGGAAAATTGTTATCTACAGTGTAATTTCCTTTCCCTGAGAAATATCGATTACTATACATTCAAACAAAATAAAAACAGAACCAATAATCCCCAAATACATTCAGAAATACCTATACTCACCTCGTGGTAAACGAAACAAACAAAACAATCGAATTACAAGCGTGTTCTGTGAACAAAGATTTTCGGGCGTAATTTTTTTTAACGAGATTTTTTAAATGTAGGTTCAATTGTACAAAATTCTTGTCGCCGGAATTGAATTTTTCCGGGGTTGATTTGACCGAGTTTTTTCAGCGGAGTTTTTTTGACAGGGTTTTTTAGACGTTCTGCCGAAATCTCCACGTTTCAGATGATTCTTAATCATCTGAGTCTAACGTTTCGAGATAAAGTTTTTGATTTCCTTACAGGAAATTTGTGATTTTTTTTGAGAATTCGGGCAATAACGGCATACACAATGGCATGCCTTTCACAGGAAATTGTAAATTTCCACGTTTCAGATGATTCTGAGTCATCTCAGTCTAACTTTTCGAGACGAATTCTCTCATCTTTTTGCAGGGAATTTCGGAATTTATTGGGGGAACATAGGTCTCCAGATGAACATTAATACATAAATGAATCAAAATAAGTAATTGGAATTATTTGTTCTCCATTATCCATTACTACGATAATAAACAATTAATGGTTTCATTATTCATTATGAGGGCAGTTGGAATTTTTTATTTTTCATTACCCATTATCATGATAACAAAACATTTATTCGATTCTGCAATTCACGATGAAAGTCATCAGAATTTATTTTCCGTCCCGGCGGGCGCAAAGTTACATTTCCCTCCCGCTTCGCCGGAGGGAACTCTGACTTTGCGCCTACGCCGAGACGGAAAATCGTGTTCTAACCACGGGAAGTAAAATAAAGGACCCTCAGTCGCGTGCTTACCAACCTCGCTTTCGGCTCGGCTGGTCATTGCACTGGCGGCTGAGGATTCTTTATGTTCCCTCCCTAGGTTAGAAATATACTATTTTTCCCGTTATCCATTGCTAAAATAGGGAAAAATTTATTTGATTCCATTATTCACTATGAAAGTAATCGGAATTTGTTTTTTCCCATTACCCATTTTTTAGAATTTAAAGTAATGCGGCCGGTCAATTTCTTGCCCAGAGTCACCTAAATCATACGATTTTTTGTAACTTCCGCCTTATGCTGGTCAGTCCACCAGCCCCAGCCCTGTGTCCGTCACTAGGCTAATGAGGCTGGTCATCGCCACTTCATTTAGGATAATGAAAACCCATTTTTAGGATAATGAAAAATTAATTTAGTTTCATTATTCACGATAAAAATAATTGAGATTTTCTATTTTTCATTTTCTGTTGGTATAATAATGAAAATGAATTTTGTACCATTATTGAATAGAAAAATATTTAGTTCTTCTTTTATTTCCATTTCTCATTATCAACACAATGGAAAATATACTTGGGGTTATTATTCATTAAAAACAAATCATAATTCAATTTCTTTCATTCACCATTGATATGGTAATGAAATATTCATAATGAAAATTATTTTCTTTGCCGATCTCTGATTTACAGTATATAAAAATGATTCCTTACATATTTTGTTTTCTACAAAACAAGGAATTTTGTAAAAACAACTGCGTCAAGAAAAAGTTTTGTTGGGTTCTTACTGGGAAGTCGAAATTTTAGAAAAATACAAAGAAATGAAAATGGAAGCCACATCAGAAATGTCGAATGAATGGTCATTGATTTCTATGAGAAAAATGGTTTGAAATCGAATAGCGATTAAAAAAAATTGCCCTGAAATAAAACATTTGTAGAAGGACTCACTGCTATAAGTGTCAATGTCGGAACCACAACAACTGAATATTTTTGATGCAGGAAAAACCTTTAACATAATTTATCGAGTAATGGATCCACCAACCTCCTTAGATTCGATTGTTTATGCTTTCAAATGATAATGATAACCGATTTGAATTGCGTTATGATACCAAAGTATCCGTAAATGATGTTGGTAGTGCATCGCCTAATTGATATGATACTCACGCCCTTGACTTCATCATCATAAAGTATCTGATTATCCAGTGGCATGCGTGATCAGCTTCTAAAAAATATAAATTGTTTTATTACACCGAGTACCTCTCGAATCCTTTGACTTATTCCCATATCCGGTCAGCTTCAAGAAAGGAGACGTAGGCGGAAGTCACGTAAAGTGTACGTGCTACTCGCATGTGCCTTTCTCTTCAGAAATGAATAGTGTTCTCAACTAAAAAATTTAAACAGATTTTCAAACTTCTGCATTGTTCTGTAGCCATTATCAGAAATGATTAGAAACTTTTTTTTTATCAATTACATTTTATTTGGTTGAATTTTACTCACGCATTTCGGCAGTTCCAGCAAATGCTGCACGAATATCATTCCTTGAAATTTTCGATGGTCCTGTTTTCTATTCTTTAGTTTATTTATCTATAAATTTAACTATAGGAATGTTCTACGGCCTTTATGACAAAAAATATTGTTTGTCACACTGCCGAAACAAACTTTTTCGCCCCGGCGGACGCAAAGTACGAGTTTCCAAAACTGACTTTGTGCCTAGGGTAGCTGGTGTCTGTCCACCCAGCCGTATTTCTCAGGATTGGTTGAGAAATTTGTTTTCCTTTTTTTATTATGCAGATATTTGATGACAAGAGGTAATTTCAACAGAACTTGTCCATTTTTTCTCGCAGAAACATCGTTAAACAAGCAGTTGACCGCTCCTATATTGCAGAAGGCATGTGACTATTACTTTATGTATTATTTATATTTTAATTTTTTATTTCTACCAATTCCATTGGTAGTAAGCTTCCGAATGAATTCATAGCAATTCCGTTTTTCAATTTACAGGAGAAACTGTTTTCTCACGTCACATTCCCATCACAATTTTTCCTCAAGTTATTGTGGGAACAAAGAATTTAGGGAACACGAAAAATGTAAAATCGCTTATACGGAGTTGATTAATTGAAATAAATATAAAATTAAAATAAATAGCATGCATAAATATAAGAAACAGTAGTGGTCAGACGGATAGGATGCGGCGGCGGTCATCTAAGCTTTGTCTCATTTTCTCCTATTTCTATAAAATGAATTTGGAACAAGTAGTTCTTCAGATTTTGACCAATATAGTTTTATACAAAAAGTTAAATATCTCAGGATCTAATGGACCGATCGGGCTGTAATTGTGCATTAAACTTGAGGTTAATAGTACCTAGTATGGGTCAAAATTTCACGTCCATATCAATAAATTTTCCCGTATTAATGTTATATTTTCTAAAAAGTGGTAATCCAAAAACCGAACTATCAGACCCGGACATAGAGAAATTTTCTAAAAGCCTCATTTCTTCACGTTTCATACCATTCTACATCATTTCCAGGCAAAACTAGAGAGTGTCAAAATCCGACGAATACCATGCTTCCATTGGGAAGCAAAAACTATTCATTTGATTTCAAGTTATTTTCAAAATATTCATCTTGATGTCTCCTATCTAGTTCTTTCAAAATATATATACCCGTTACTACAATGTTTACGAGACATTGGCGTTTTTCTATTTTTATTGTCTGAAAGTTGCTTTGACGTTCCATTACATGACTGAAGGATGTGGTAAAGTTCCAAAATATTGCGGAGTCGTTAGTATCATCGACTTGCACTCCTATGTAAAATTTCAGACTGCAGTTGATGTGAAAAACATTTTTCACATGTAAGGATATTTTCCCTGGTTATTCACACAGGAAAAGTCCAAACTACTTTTTAACCGTCTCTATCGCTCATTTGTTGAGCGCCAGCCGAACTTTCACGAGGGGTTCGACGAAAACCGGCCTCCGAGGCACTCTCGCCTACCCGGAGGACTTTTTGGCTGGACAATGGATTGCCTAGCTAACATCAGCGTGATACGGTAGAGTGGGCGAGGTCCACCAGGAGTATTACCATCACATCCTCACGAACCTTTGCAAGCCGTGTATTATGCCTTACAGCATAACCCCTATAATGAATTAAATTCATGTCCCTTCTGGAGAGTCTTTCGCCTCTTCCAGTGTTCATTGTCCTCCCGAGTGTTTCGACTCGGGAGGAGAATGAACACTCGGGAGAGTTTTCAGAGTCATGTGCGAATTATCGGGGACTCCCCAGAGCCTGAGACGTTGAGGGGCTGATCTGACCAGGGTGAAACTACGTTACCCACGGTACGACACCCATACTCTCAACCACCAGTTACCGCTTTGGTCATCGCGCGTCACTGCCTCCGAGTAGTACTAAACCGTCGGCGTATGCTCGGGCCGACAGGAGGATTCCTCTACTCCAAGCCCACGGGCCCATATGTTTCCGAATCATTCCGCCGAGGCTAGATAACGCCGGAAACAACAAAGTCGTCACTTCACGGTCCGAAATAACTCCTTTTTACTAGCGGCGGATACAGGAGCATCTCCCTACGCTCGCCGCCAACGGTTATTCACCGAGGCTACTGGAGTCCAAAACTCCTTATCATGGCTTCTTCAACCATTCCTCAATCCAGCACACCGAGAGATTTTTCCAACCTCTCGGTTTAAACCGTCGCGTTCGACTAACTCGGAATCTTACTAGGGCCTTGCCTCCTAGTTTGGATATCTCAGCGATGATAGGTCATTCCGTTACCCTATCCCCACCAATCAACCCAACGGGATCACAGAGGTACCAGTCCTTTCACCTGGCTACATTGGTCCCTAGTCTACTCCGACACAACCTTTAGAGTCACCTAGTTGAAACTCCTGTGCATCGGGCCACTTTCCCCCAAACACAGCTGGGCGAGTTCTAAAATAGCGGAAGTCTAGTAACGCCCTCCAGGCTTCCAGGGGTCGCGGTTCCACGCAAACCGCTATGCCTTCAGTATTTCATTGGTCTGTGGATCATGTGATCTACTCCGGGCTTATTTCAGCTGCCTGAAGATTCCTCTTCCTGTCTCTTTTAATAAGTTTAATAGTTCATATCTCTATTTAATGGGATTTCAACCTGTAACGAAAACATCTCATTATACACATAAAATGACATATCGTCGTTCTATCATTGATTTTCACATGGAAACATTTCTTAAAAATTGGGTCGTTTAGATATGCCTATCCCACTGTGTACAATCGAAATTGACTTCTCAATTTTAGAAGGTCAAACGTTTCGAGGCAACGTTTTCAATCAAACTTGGCACTTTTCAATTAAAGGATCTGCGGATCGATTCAGAAGCTCACTATCAATGGAATTGGAAGAAATAAAAAATAACACAGCCAAATAAAGCCTCAGGTAACAGTTACATGACTTCTGACAGGAAGGGTCGGCCCCTGCTTGTTTCTGTGAAGATTTATAAAAATTTTCTGAAAAATTCGAACACACATCCGGACATACATGCACGCCTTTGCTAAAAACGTCTTGTCTTCACGTTGTATGACATTCTACGTCATGCTCAGACAAAATTAGAAAATCGTAAAAATCAAAGTCTTTGAGTCCTTGCAGTTTTGAATGAATACCCTAAAAAAATATTTCTCAAAGTCCTTGAATTACCAAAAAACAAGTCGATATCTCGATTTTTGCACACGTTAGCGCGTGTACAAGGATTTTAATGAAAAAACAGGAAAAGGGGAATATCTCAAACACTTTGCATGAACAGGAATATATGTTTCAGTTGATCTTGGCAGAGGACATTAAGACGAATATTTTGAGAAAAAAAGTGGAATCGGTTGCGACGTTTGAAAGATATTCAACATAATAGATTTTCAGAAAAAGTTGAATATCTCCGGAACTACTTGTGCGATTGAGCCCATCTTCAATACGAATCTTTGTTATTATAGGAGGAAGATTCTGTCCAAATTTCAAGTTGATATCTCGATTTTTGCTCACGTTAGCGCGCGTAAAAGTATTTTAATGAAAAAACAGAAAAGGGGAAATATCTCAAAAAATTGTATGGACGGGTATATATGTTTTTGTTGATCTAGGTAGAGGACATCGAGACGAATATTTTGAAAAAAAATCGAAATCGGTCCAATAATTTTAAAGATATTCGTGAAAAACGATTTAAAAACGGATCGCTTTATCTCAAAAACTACTTCACAGATCTGTTTGAAATTGTGCACATAGTTAGTCCTCATTAACACCTATAATCAGACAAAATTTCAATTTAAAAAAAATTATTTTCGTTATTTTATTGCTCAATTTTCTAAAAATTGACCGTCGGGAAGGTGGCGGTGGACATATTCANTCGAAATCGGTCCAATAATTTTAAAGATATTCGTGAAAAACGATTTAAAAACGGATCGCTTTATCTCAAAAACTACTTCACAGATCTGTTTGAAATTGTGCACATAGTTAGTCCTCATTAACACCTATAATCAGACAAAATTTCAATTTAAAAAAAATTATTTTCGTTATTTTATTGCTCAATTTTCTAAAAATTGACCGTCGGGAAGGTGGCGGTGGACATATTCACATACAGGCATGGTCGCCAAACTTCGTATTTTTACGTTTCAGACCATTCTACATTATGTCCCGTGAAAATTAGAGAATGTGAAAATCGGACGATTACAAAGCTTCCATTCGGAATCTAAAAATCGAAATCATTTCCTACCAAATTCTTGAAATACTTCGGGACCAGAATTTGAAATTTTTGTAATTTTCAGTTCGTCCATAGTTGAGTGGAGTACGAAATATAGGTTCGCCATACATTTCCACATCCGTTGCGGCCTTTTCGATATCATAATAGTATATTGTGCATCAAAGGCGCAAAGTCATGTTTTCCCGCCCGAGGTGCACATGCTAATTTTTAACACGCCTGCAAAGGAAAGTTCGTATTTTGCTCTTTGATAAGCGGGAGGAAAGTACGAACTTTCCGTGCAGGTGTGTGAAAAAAAAATCTTCATCAGTTATTATTGGCTATTTTAGCACTCTCCGCGTTTGTCGGTAATTCCACCCAGAGTTTGTAGGTAGTGCCGCCCATGGTTTCTATAAGGCTGCTGGACTCTACAGCTAGAGGACGGTCGAGTGACAACTCCATTACTTGGTATACTCGATAGCCATCGGAACATTGGATAAATTTAGGGTAATTTATTATTATTCACGTGAAATTTTTTTCAAAATAGAGCCGAAGTATGGGAACGAAGGGTGAAAATAGGACAAATTATATCAGTTGGTCTGCGTTACGCAAAAAATTCAGTAAAACTGAAAGTGGGTAGTGAATTGGACGCATATCGGGCGGTATTAACCTCAAAGTTCGATTCAAGCGCTGACTAACCGATGGCAATTGAATTACATAATTAAATACGGTCAATGTTGATAATAAATCTGTCCTCTTCACATCTTCGTGTAAACACCTCAAAGAACACATTCTAGCCGTTTATGACCTTTTGTAGAGTGCGAGGCTGGAGAAAAAGACTCATTTCCCTTAGGCAGACGGTACATGCATCAGCTACTCTACACCAATGGGAAAAATACCTCTAACCATGGAAAATAAAAAAAAGGACCCTTATCCACGTGCTTATCATCCTCCCCTTCGTCTCGAGTAGTAATTCCGCATGTGAGCACGAATCCGTTATTTTACCTCCCAACGTTAGAAAAATACTGTTGCTGCTCATATGATTGATACGTCGTCTTTGGCCCACACTGCAAATTCATATTCGTTAGAAATGTTTTTTTTTGTACTAATGACGAAATGTGTAATTTTATCATACCTGCCTGAAAAGTGCACTTTTCGGAGCGGTTTAGTGTGCGTAGAGCGGTTGTTTTTTGCACCAAGTGCGTAAAGTTGACTTTACAGACGCTCTTGAATCTGACGTACTAGTGTCAAAAACAACTACTTCACCCGCACTGCTGCTCCGAACAGTGAACGCGGCAGTGAACTCGTCAATTTTCAGCAATGATCTTTTACGAAAGATCAGAGATCGTATGTAAAATCAATTTTCGTGGGCAAAGTCTTGTTTTATGCAGTCGAAATTCACTTGTCCATACGACCCTGTACTTGATGAACTCCCTATATAAGAACAATTACTGTACCTTTATTACTGCTCCGAATAGTGAGATTGCCATGTATCACAAAAAATAGTATGTATTAGGTGTATGTGTACCAGTCTGCCTTATTTAATAGAAAACTTCAAATTTTGATTCTCTCGTGCTTTCATTTAATAGCCGATAAATTGAACTAGGAGTGTGATTTTTTTCCGAATTTTTTCCGAATTTTTAGTATCAGCACAGAGTTTTAATAGTACATTAGAGTACAAGGGCACAAATTTCGTTTTCAACAAATGTGTGTACAGACCTCGCCTTCGGCTCGGCCTGTAAACTACACATTCGTTGAAAACGAAATTTATTACCGAGTGCTCTATAATATTTTATGTCAAGTCGTGCAGAAGTCGAGTTTTGAGCAGGCTGCGCGAAACGCAGCGTGCGATAAACTCGACTTATTGCACGGCGCGACATAAAAATTCTTATGGGAATCCACACGTGGAGAAGGATATTTATCTTACAATCATTATTATGTAAGTCAATGACCGACATTATCACCGTGATTAATCATAAGGCTCTTCCCAAAGAGTCACAGAACCGGGAGGATATTTTTTTTAAATTCTTTCACTCATTTATTATTGATTAATAAAGTGCGATTTTTACTGAAAACAGACATATTCGAGGACCTTTTAAGGGCGTTTGGAGAAGTCATTTCAATTTGAGCTGTCGATACAAGATTTTTTAACAATCTTACGATATTTTTGAAAAAATGAGAATTTTTCATTTTTATTTTGAATCAATGTAAAATGCCAATAAAAAATCTTCAATTTGTCAGGACTGTCAAAATGCACGGATTATTCGGGGTCCTTATAGGTAGTCATATAATGAAATGGATATAGGGTTGGCCAACGGGTCAGACCTTTCCTCAGATGGAACGTAGTCTTTTATTGCTCCCAATAAATAACTCTGAACCTTTCTATTTTTCAATGGTTTTTTAAAATCTTTTGTAATTGTAATATAGTATCGATATTTTCGGATTCTTCTCTATATATGGACTCCAGCAAAGCTGGATTGATAACGATATCCTAATTTGAAGTGAAGTTAGCTTAGCTAAATGGAGGAAATAGTCAAATATATGGATCATTGAATAACAAATATTTTTTAGACTAATTGGAATTCGTGGGGAATCAATCTTATTCAAAATAAATGATGGGAGTCCAGTGTTTTATCATTATTTCGCGAGTAAACGGTTCGGGATACGGAAAAATTGTCGCGTCAACATTGTTTCTCTATAAAAAATACATAGATTTGGTTTTTCATCTTTTTATCATATATTTATTATTTACTCAAATATAACCAAAAGTGCGGGCGGTCCATGCGTTTACTACTGTATACACTAACCCTGTTTCTGTATACAATACGAGGTCAAATCAATTTTAGTATTGACATTTTTGTTTTCAATGGTGCTAAATTCATTTTCCAATTTGGTTTGGCAAGTTCTGGTCGGGTTTATTCATTTATAGCAATTCAATTGGTTGAAGGATTATATCCCTCCAACGGTAGCAGATATAGAAAAAAGTTTCAAACAAAAAATGTGCATTTTTACATTCCACACATTTTTTGTATTATAACTTTTCTCCGTAATTATGATAAATAAAGAGTTATCTTAGGTGGTGGCAGAACGGGCGGTTAATTAGCTTCTGGGCACGATTTCGGGGGTAAGGGCATGAGCCATGCGCGTTTGCACTTAACGGGCAATATCTCTGAAAATAATGGAAATATGATTTTAAAAAACAACATCAAACTGTGTATTTTTTATGAAACAATGTTGATGCAATTTTTGTTCGTATCTCGGACCGTTGACTCGCGAAACTGCGATAAACAAAAATGTAGATAATTTACCTCATCATGCAGCACAGGAGCGTTGATATCTCATTAATGGCTACGTGTGTGGTAAATTTTCGATAAACTAATTATTTGATGGCGAACATTTTTTTTTGAACCATTTTTCTCTATCTTTATTGTGCTTGCGAATAAACGCATCAGACTGCCCCACCCGCTCCGCTCTCACCCCCAATAACTTTTTAGCTATCATAATGAGGGAAATAATTTGAATGATAAAAAATGTATATTTTTACAAATCAAACATCTTTAGTTTAAAACTTTTTTCGCTACCTGCAATCGTTTCTGCGATATGGTCGTTTAAACATCTAAATTGTTATCAACAAATAGAAAGCGCATAATCTCGCAAAAGTTATCATATTCACAATTAGCAACCTTGAAAACATAATGTCCAATGATCAAATCTTTTGGACATCTCAATGTACATAGAAATTCTCCTGGCGTATGGACTAATTTGTTTCCTACTTCCATCAAAAATTAAATGTTATCTGATAGAAAATTGATAGATTAAAAAGAACGAAAGATTACCAAAAAATATTAATTTTGGATGATGAATTTCAATACGAAGCCAACGGACAAAAGGAAAATTCAGTTGGCCGAATTATCGAAAGGAGACCCTCCATGTATACCTGGAGAATCCCTACTGCACCGGACCGACACTTTTAGTACCTGGCTAAGGACTGTCATAAAGCCATTTGACTTTTCACCATGCATTACGATTGCAAACTGCCAGTAGGTAAGATATTTTAGTCAAACTTCGCATCGCGTATGCTCATGGAAAAAATGCTTTAAAAATTTGTAAAATAATCACGTTATCATTTCATTTCATGGATTATTAAATGAAGGCAGGAGAGAATAACAATTCTAAGTCTTCTGTTAAATGAGGCAGACTAATTTGTACAGATGTACAATTTTAAGCACTTCCAACACTTCGAAAGTGAGCAAACGTATAGATTTTCTTTTATCAAGTGAGCAATTCTACGTCGAATCTGAAATGAAAATAGCCACGAGCGTTACCAGGCTTCATTTTTGATTTCTATACTCAGTTTCTTCTTCCTCTTGCACGAACGATATATGTAGTGTACATTGGAAAGCTTATTAAGTAGACTTCACCATGACACCTGATTGTCGTCCAATTTTGTCAATTTTTAATCAACATATGAGAGTTTTAGACGAAAATTGAATTTTCATGTTTCACTTGAAACATTAATCTTGGTTGGATTTTTCGATGCACCTAAGTGGACGACGCAGGGATATCTATATATTATTTAGAAGAGCATTGACTATCCTTCGAAATCGTGCACGGTAATTCTGATTCAAGGAAATTTTCATCCAGTTATAGCAAATAGATTCCACTTTTTACGTTGTCACGCGCCAAAAATTAGTTTTTGCCATTTGTCCAGACTGTAGATATGACCTATGGAATAAATCATATATCAGTTTGAATACCGCACATTATACATTCCATCCATCAGATCAATTATTCTACGCGATAATGCAGCGATTTTAGAATGTTATGTTTTGAAAATTTCTATGGTTTTTTTTTTGTAGGGATATGTTATGCTCAGGTGAAAATTTATTAAATAACCTTGGAAATTACCCCTGAATTATTAGATTGAGGCTAATTTTCATTAACATATGTGAGTATTCAATTCCGAAATTGAATTTCATAACGTTTATAGAAAATTCAGCTTGGTTTGGATTCTTCTATAACTATCGGTCAAATGAATGAAACTATTCATATACCAGGTCATAGGGCAGTTGATGGGTAGTTGATGTTATCGAACAGAAGCTTCATGGGAATGAGAATGACAGAAAAGTGATCTATTGATTTCATGCAACTGGTCTAGCGCGCGCGATGCGCTCGTTTCGCCTAGTTAAAAAAAACATCAAATTTAAAAATTTCGGTCCGGATAACGCAAAAACGGTTCAGATGATTTTGCTCACTATTCAATCAAAAACGAATGATTCTAATGTAATCCAATGATTTTAAGGGTCATGAAACATCCGCAAATCATGAAAATTCCACTTTTAATTTTCCGGTTAATTACACTAACTTCCTCCCTGAGTATTGGGAAGTTGATAACATCTTAGTTTTAAGGCTTTCGCGGTCATGATTAATGACATTATTGGCTTCCGGATGGATGCAGCGTTTGGTTTTAGCATTGCGCCGACGTTTCGCAAACATTGCAGTCTGCATCTTCAGGGCTGTGAGCTCCGATTCTGAGCTCCGATGTGTGAGGGTAGTCCTTTTATGCCTTCCCCTGTAATGGTGGGGGTAGGGGCAGGGAGACGGGGTCAGCCAATCATATGTTTTAATTGATTAGGTGATCAATTTGTAACGACACCGGTCGTGAACCCGTAATTAATTTTTTGTTTGTAAAAATTGTTTATTTTCATTTTTAAATGAAAATTAAGAGCTTCTTCTTAGGCAAAATTGTTAAAAATCAGCCTCTAGGAGACTTCTCTCATCCATGAGAATCGGAAAAGGAAATACTCCAAATCTTTCCCAATTCTAATACCATTTGTCATCTTCAACGGTCATAACTCCACGACAACGGGTTGAGTCGAGAAGAGGAGGTCCTGGAAAAAATCTCTTGGGACCAAACAACATCCAGACCACCCCGTTCAGGCCATTGGAAAGGAGGATTGAACGATGGCGACTGTCTACGAAGCCCGTGCTTTTCAGATAGGAGCAGAAGATGTCTTCAACCATTGCCATCAACCACCGAACAACTATGGTCCAAGGTACCCTGACGCGAGAAACGACCGGAGGGTGAAGCTCCCCCTCGTCTGACGAGCAAAACCTACAGGAAGTCAGCGAGGGATACTCGAATGTGAATAATATTGCAACGTTGGGGATAATTCACGACATTTAATCTGATATAATTTTAAAATATCGAGAATATTGATTTATATCCATTTAGGAGTTTTTGAGAAATAGTTTTCATGTAAATTAGTTGCGTAGAATATTCTAGCGTTTAATACTTCTGTTAGAACTTCGATATCCAATGAAATTCAGTGTCTTATGAATTTGGGAGGAGGCTCCTCCCCCAAAACAAGATCCAGCAGGCATATCGGTTGAGCCGGCTCAAGCTTAAGCAGAGTCGTCTCCTAGCCAGTGCGAGATGTAGTCGCAAAATAGTGCTGTCCGCCAGATTGGCATTTATTTCGTTTATTTTGAGTTAAATTATTATAGGTTTTATTATGGAGGTTGCTGTCTATCCTGGAGCAGGTGATTTCTCATAAATCGACCGGTGGGCAGAGCCGAATTGTTATTAAATTTGAGTGAAATTGTAAAATTGTAGCCTTTGTCTTGGCTATTCTTGAGAAAGCGTCCAAGATGGCGTCTTTTCTAATTTTTCATTATATTTTCTTGAGTTGAGGCAGTTGTGATCAACTCCTCTTATATTTTTTCGATTTTTGATGTTTACTTTTGGTAAATTTGAGAACAGAATTGAATTTCACTAATTCTGTTTAATTTTTGTGTGAAATTAAAATGTGATAATTTAAATTCATTGTATTTCGAGGTGACGTATCGACCCTCAACTGAATATCGACCCATATTATGGATATTTTGTCATAATTTTGAGAATAATGAGGAATTATACCGTGAGGACGTCAGTTTTCGGACGGTATTCAGATCTCGGACGCAGAGCACTCTTACGATTGAATTTCAAATTAATTGCATTTCCGTAGTACTCGACGGCCATTTTCTGTTATTCCCTCCAAAAGTAGAATAAATTCTCCGCCAATTGCAATATTTATTAATATTTCACTAAGTGTACAGAATTATTACACTTATATTTATTCGAGGGTTCACACAGTAGGGGGTCTGTGGAGTGTTATGTAGTGTGGTGAGGGTGAAATCCCTCTGTGCTTCTTAAGGATCTAACAACAGAATGTAAGTGAAAAATTGTTTATAATCCGTTTTTATGAGTCGAAGGTTAATTTTCGAATAAAAATAGATGTGGACAATTTAAAAAAATAAATAAATTATCGGAGAAATTGAGGGTCCGAGATCTGAATCCACCAAAGGCGGGGTGGGTTCAGTTCTCGGACGTGTTTATCCATGTGCTTAACCTCAATCGCACGCATGAAGAAATTTGACAGAAAAACTTAGCACTTTCTCTGAGAAATTCTATTGCATTTCTAGTGGAATTCTATGAGAATTCTCTTGGAGTTCCATTAGAATTCTATTAGAAAATTCTATTCGTTTTTTGGACCATTTATATAGAATTTTATCTAATTTTACTTTTTAATTTTATCTAATTTTTACAGATGCGACTTCGAAGGCGCAGAGCATCAGGAGGAAGGTGAGTAAAGCCTGCGACGCCACAATGACGAGAAAGCGGACCACGAATCGACATCCACCAGTGTATTGGTGGAATGAGACCATCGCTGTGCTACGGAAGGAGTGCAACGCAGCCAGGAGGTCATCTCAGCGTGGTAGGAAAAGTCCCAACTTCATGGAGTTGGAGATGAAGTACAAGAAGGCACGGCGAAAGCTCAGCAAAGCCATCAAGCATAGCAAGAGGCAATGCTGGAGCGAGCTCCGTAGCGAGGTGGAGACCGACCCATGGGGGAGGCCCTACAGGGTGGTGATGACACGACTCAAGAGTCAAACAAGGCCATCACCATCGTGTCCGATGCTCCTGAACAGAATTGTGGAGACGCTGTTCCCAAGTCGACCGGAATTTCGCCGCAACTCTGAACAATGGGAAGGAGAAATTGTCCCGGAGATCACCAGAGAAGAGCTGATGGAGGCCTGCAAAAGAGTGGGAAACTCCAAAGCTCCAGGGCTGGACGGAATCCCGAACATCGCGTTGAAGNCAAACATCGGGGGACCCAAGCAGAGGAGACGAGCACTACTGTCCTCAGTGATTACTTCCGTGCTTACATATGCCATCCCCATCTGGAGAACTGTCCTACAACTACAGGAAGCACGACGTAAGATCGCACCAGTCTATCGACTCAGTGCCCTNGAAGCTCCAGGGCTGGACGGAATCCCGAACATCGCGTTGAAGCTAGCCATTAACACGATGCCAGAGCAGTTCCTGGATGTTTACAATGAGTGCCTCAGAGAGGGCATCTTTCCTGCCATGTGGAAGCAGCAGAGGTTGGTGCTGCTCCCAAAAGGGAATAAACCACCGGACGAACCTTCATCTTACCGTCCCCTCTGCATGCTCGATACTGCTGGCAAGATTCTTGAGCGTATCATCCACCAGAGGATAGAAGCTGCCGTGGAACCCGCGCTTGCTGGGAATCAATATGGTTTTCGGAAAAGCNCAGATGCTTTCTGGGCACGTTGGCATTCTGGGATGCTTTAGAGCGTATCTTCATAAATTCAAGCATGAAGATTCCTCGAAATGTCCAACCTGCCCAGAAGTGGATGATGATGCGGAGCATGTGTNACTGCTGGCAAGATTCTTGAGCGTATCATCCACCAGAAGATAGAAGCTGCCGTGGAACCCGCGCTTGCTGGGAATCAATATGGTTTTCGGAAAAGCCGGTCCACACTTGATGCCATCAACCTTGTNTGAAGTCATAAAAGAGCTCAGGAAAGAGGAACGCGAGCGCAAGGCTGCAAGACAGGCGGAAAACCTACTGGAACCTCCTAACTACACCCAACATCTTTGTAGGCTAGGAGGACGTACATAAGGTTGGAATGAGGAAGAGCAAATATCTGAGACCTCCCTCGCGAAGCAATACTTAGCGGTGGTGCCGCGAGGGGATGAACAGGTCAACGATTACTAGGGTCATGTGCGGTTTTTTAGTCCGTATGGGTTGCATATTCGCCGAGCAGATACTTGCTCGTGGTCGCTACCATCTAGACCTGACCGACTCGGACACTACAGACACTTCAGACACCACCCGTCTGGAGTGTGTCAGTGCGTAAAGAGCATTTTTCCATTCATGAACCCAAAAAAAAGAAAAAAAAACACCCACACACACGGGTGTGCGGCTCGTGGCTTTTGCAGATGATGTGGCCGTAGTGATTGTCGGAAAATACCTGGAAGACATGAAGCTCACCTTCGGAAGGACTTTCGAGGTGATTCGCCGTTGGATGGACTCCGTCGGCCTGAGCCTGGCCGAGCATAAAACGGAGGCCGTGTTGATCACAAGCAGAAAGGTGTTGGAGACAATCACGCTGCAAGTCGGGGATTATGAGCTCACATCCCAGCCGTATATTCGGTACTTGGGAGTGATGATTGATGCCCGACTCAGTTTTAAGCAGCAAGTGGAACACATCACAACTAAGGCGTCAGGGGTTCGAGCAGCTTTGTCTCGCCTCATGCCCAACATTGGAGGTCCCAAGCAGAGGAGACGAGCATTACTGTCATCGGTGAATACGTCAGTACTCACCTACGGCATTGCTGTATGGGCGGAGGCCCTTCAATTACAGCAGAATCAGCGCAAAGTGGGGCCTGTCTACCGACTCAGTGCCCTTAGAGTCGCCAGCGCATTTCGCACCGTGTCCAACGATGCCGTGTGTGTTATAGCCGGAATGATGCCAATTGAAGTGCTAGCCGAGGAACGAAGATCCCTATTCCAGCAAAAAGGAGAGACGTCATTAAGTCCAACCGAGATTCAGGCTGAGGCCAGACGAAAGAGCATAGAACGATGGCAGTTACGATGGAGTACCTCACTGAAAGGTAGATGGACATATCGTCTTATCCCGCAGGTGAGTGCTTGGGTGAATCGTGAGTACGGAGAGACCAACTACTATTTGACACAGTTGCTTTCAGGACATGGGTGCTTCCGGGCTTACCTTCATAAATTCAAACATGAAGATTGCCCGGATTGCCCGACCTGCTTAGGTACCACGGAAGACGCAGAGCATGTATTTTTCATGTGTCCACGTTTCAGAACGAGCCGCTTGGAGTGGGAGAATGAACTTGGAGCATCGATCCTGCCCGAGAACTTGGTGGAAGCCATGCTGTCATCGAAAACAGCCTGGGACGCAACGAGTGACTTTGCGACGAAAGTCATAAAGGAGCTCCGCGAGGAAGAGCGCCGTCGAAAGAACGCTGTATAGGAGAAAAAGCTACCGGAACCTTCTTCCCACGCCCAACACCTAAGTGAGGAAGGAGGACGTACGGTTAGTGATGTTAGTAGAGGAAGAGCAACAGCTGATGTCCCCCCCCCCCGCGAAGTAATGCCTGACGGCCATTCCGTGGGGAATATGGGGTAAGAGGAATTGAGGAAAGAGGGCTTTACTCAGTAAAAATCTGAGATCCGTTTTTTTTTAACATTCTTTTAACGGAATCTTTTGAAGAGTACCTTAAACCTGAAAAAAAAACACATACACACATACATTTCTTCAGAAACGTTTCAGGATGACTCTACAGGTCACGAAACGTGGACAAATCATCGAAATTCAACATTTCATTTTCGGGGTCATGACAATAACTTCCTCCTTTCGGGTCGGGAAGTTAAAAATCGGCAGGACGGTTTTCCGAATAGTGTTCACTTGATGTCCTCTGTCCCCGTTGGGGTTGTTAAGGTTTTCGTACATCTCCAAGCCTTCTCGGTATTTCCTTTCGAAATATCCTTGAGACTTGGCCAACATTCTGGCTTGATCGTACTTGATCCTATGTCCAGTGTCTATCCAATGTTCAGTAAGTGCAGACTGTTGTAAGTGACCGTATTTCGAACACCGTTGATGTTCCTTGATCCGTATACTGATCTTCCTCCGGGTTTCACCAATGTGCACTTTTCCGCATGAGCAGGGGATCTCGTACACTTCTGGTGTACTCAGAGGCGGTCTGCGATCTTTCGCACTCGGCAGCATCTGTCCAATCTTTTTTGGGGGTTGAAAGATTGCTCGGATGTTGTGTTCGCCGAATACTCTGCTAATGCGTTCAGTGGGGCCTCTCAGGAAAGGGAGGAGCGCCACTTCATGTTTCTCCCGTTTTTCTTCAGGATTAATCTCCCCTTGAGGAGATGAGAGCTTGCTCTGTAGCTATCTTTTGACCTTTCGAATTTGTTGAATGTTATACCCATTCTTGGCCAGAGCTGTCTCTAGATGTTCAACTTCGCTGTTGACGTTGGAAGATTGGGAGATTGTAAGAGCTCTGTACATTAGGGAGCTAATGACAGAGTTCTTCTGGGAGGGGTGCTGACGGGAGGCAGCATTGAGGTACCTGTCTGTGTGGGTGGGCTTGCGATATACTTGATGACTCAGAGTACCATCCTCATTACAACGAACCGAGACATCCAGAAATGGGAGACATCCGTTCTGCTCAATTTTCATGGTGAACTTGATGCTCGGATGCTGAGCATTCAAGAATTCCAGGAATTGGTTGAGACCAGTCCTCCCATGTGACCAGATAACAAAGGTATCGTCCACATACCTGAACCACACAGCAGGTTTCTGCGCTGCTGACTTCAAAGCTTCGTTCTCGGAGTGTTCCATGAATATATTTGCAATGATCGGGGAGATGGGAGAACCCATTGCTGCTCCCGATTTTTGCTCATAGAACTCTCCTGCGAACTGGAAGTATGTGGAAGTCAAGCAGTGCTCAATCAAGGGGAGGAATTGGGGAGAGATGTCGTTGGACCCCTTGATTATTACCAACCAATTACGGGAAGACACATAGATTGAAAACAAAATTATTGAAATCGCTTCATTTTTTCAGTAGATATCGTTGGATAAAAGTTTGACCACATGCATGCATACATACACACACACACACTCACACATACAGCGTAGGGATGGGCCGCAACAACAGCTCAAGAGTCAAAACCTGCAATCAGCCTCCCCAATGTCAAGGTATTCACCGTGCCGAGTTCTGGAAAGCGCCAGGGGTAGTTGACGTCACGAACGGTGGTCCCTGGGGTACCAGGTCCTACCCCAGGTGTATTCAGTGGCCTTAAATCAGCAACCGGGGCTCTGTTTGGGGTGGACCGTTATAATTCCCTAGGTACTCATGGGAACATGATGGATAATTTACTAAACACACAAAATGAAGTCAAGAAGCAGGACAACGTGGTTCAAAAATCTGGACCAAGTGACGAGGTCACGTTGAAGAAAAGAATGTGGGATAGGCATGAATAGCCCATTGCCGACCTGATCACCTACATGAAGGGAAAGAGAAGCATCAACGCTCATGCTCGATAGATGGTGAACTCTATCAGAACTCTATCCCTACTCTTGGGGCGAACGCGGACACTTTCCGAAGGTACCGCGACTAAGATAGACTCTGAACTTGAAGATGAGAGCTCTGCTCTCTCTAATAAGTTCAAGACTTTCAGGACGAAACGAAAGTCGCGAGAGTCACCACCGACGGACACCCGGGACCCCAAGAAGAAAAAGGAAGAGCGGGAGGCCGCTCACGCCCAGAGCCAGAGGGAGAATCCACCTGCAAAGTCCTCGGAATGGGAACAGGTTAAGAGTAAAAGGGAGAGACAGAAAGCGAAGCTGCCAAAGAGGCTGCCCAAGAAGAACGAGAAGCAAGGAAATTCATCGGCGAGACCAAATGCACTGATTGTTCGCTCGAAGGACAAGCTGCAGTACCCAGAGATGCTCAAAGCAGTTAAACAGCAGATACCTTCCGAATAGGCTCGTGATTGCGTTGACAAGATCCGCAGAACGACCACTGGGGATATGCTGATCATCCTTGCAAAAGACAAGGAGGACAAAGGTACGGACTTATACAAAGCCATAGCCGAGCTTTTAGGAGATGATGCCAATGTTCTTAGTAAAGGACCACCGGAAGATCTCGAGATCAAGGATCTGAATGAGCTGACCAGGAAGGAGGAGGTGCTGGAAGTCCTGCAACTCGCAGTTGGGATGGATTGCCAAATCTCCCTGAATGCCGCCAGGTCCTTGCGCAAGGCCTATGGCGGTACCCAGACTGCGTCGGTGACGGTGGCTGCATTAGTCGCCAAGAAAGTTTTGGGCGAGCGAACTAAGATTCGCATAGGATGGGTCAATTGCCGGATCCGGAGGGTGGAGAGACTGGTTAAGTGTTTTACAGGGTGTTCCATAGCATATGATCAAAGTAAATGGCAAATAACTTGAATACAGTAAAATGTAAATAATTGTTCTTTTTTTATTGTACAAGGAACATTCAGCAAATTACAATACAATTCCTTCCAAGTGTCCGCCATCACTTGTACTATAGAACTTGTGAGGATATTTTCCCGGGTTGTTTACCCAAGAAAATCCAAACTACTTTTTTGCCGTCTCTATCGCTCAATAGTCGGGCGCCAGCCGAACCTTTACGGGAGGTTCGACGAAAACCGGCCTCTGAGGCAAACTCGTCCACTCAGAGGACTTTTTGGGCTGGACAATGGGTTGCCTAGCTAACATCAGCGTCATACGGTAGAGTGGGCGAGATCCACCAGGAGTATTACCGTCACATTCCACGGCCTTTGCAAGCGGAGGATTATGCCTCGCGGCATAAGTTCCCTACTGAATGGGATTCATCTTTCCTCCGGAGGGTCTCTCGACTCCTCCGGCATGCTTCCTCTCTCCGAGTATTTCTACTCAGGAGAGTTTCCGAACTATTTGCGATTCAGCCGGGACTCCTCAGAGCCTGGGACGTGGAGAGGCTGATCTGACCAGGGTGGAACTACGTTACCCACGCTACGACCACCCACTCTCTCCACCACCAGTTACCGCTTTGGTCATCGCGCGTCACTGCCTCCGGGTAGTACTAGACCGTCGGCGTATGGTCGGACCGACAGGAGGATTTCTCGACTCCAGGCCCACGGGCCCATACGCCTCGAATCGTTCCGCCGAGACTAGATGACGCCGAACACGACGAAGTCGTCACCTCGCGTTCCGAAATAACTCAGATTTACGCGCGGGGGATGCAGGGGCATCCCCCTATATTCGCCGCCACAGTTATGCACCAGGCTACGCTGAGTAAACTCCTTACCATGGCCTCTTCAGCCATCCACCACTTCCAGCACACCGAGAGATTATTTCAACCTCTCGATTCAAGCGCTCGCGTGTGACTAACTCGGAATCTTACTAGGGCCTCGTCTCCTAGTCTAGATATCTCGGCGACGATAGGTCATTCCGTTACCCTATCCCCACCAATCAACCCGACGGGATCACGGAGGTACCAGTCCTTTCACCTGGCCGTTGGTCCCTAGCCTACTCCGACATAGCCTATAGAATCGCCCAGTTGGACGGCCTGTACGTCGGCCCCATTTCCCCTAGCACATGCTGGGCGAATTCTAATACGGCGATAGTCTAAGTAACGCCCTCCAGACCTCCAGGGGTCGCGGTTTCACCCATAACCGCTATGCCTTAGGTCTTTCATTGGTTTGTGGTTTATCTCACCTAGTCCCGGCTTTCTTCAGCCGCTTCTAGGTGTCACTACTTATCTCTCTTCAACAATTTTGAGAGTTCACTTATCTTTTTAAGGGGATTTCAACCCGTAACGAGAAAATCTCGTTACAAATTCTATCCTGCGGTCGAAACTGCTAGAGATGCGCTGTGTTGTGTTTTTATCAATAGCTCGGATAGCATCCCTAATTGCGTCTTGCAACTCTCCCACCTTCGTCGGATGCTTCTCATAGCACTTGTCCTTGAAAAAACCCCATAGGCAAAAATCGCAGGGATTTAAGTCCGGACTGTAAGGCGGCCATTCCATGCCCCCATGGGCATACTTAGGGTAACCTAAGCCTAACACACGAGTGTCGTAAATGGAAAAAACAATTTCAAATACTCCAGCAGTCCTGTGTGGGGTGGCAGTATCTTGCATGAAGTAGAAATTCTTGACTAACTGATTTTTTCGCGCTTAAGGAAAGAAGTTCTTCTTCAAGAACTCACAGTAAATATCACCACTGATTGTCGGACTCTCAATAAATTCAAGGAAAATACCTTTTATTGTAATTGGCGCTCATGCAGTGACTTTTTTCGGGTGTGAGGACTTGGTTTCAATAACGTGAGGTGACTCAGTCCCCCAAAAGCGAAAATTTTGTTAATTTACTAAGCAACCTAAGTAGAAATGTGCTTCGTCCGAAAAGATGATATTCTGTGCCTTCATTTCCTTGGATTCAAAAAAATTGTGAAGATCGTGGGAAAATTGCACACGGCGAGCCATCGCCTCCTCAGTTAAAAATTGATGTACAGACATTTTGTAGGGATGGAAGTTTAAAAACACTTTCAAGATGCGGTGAAGTGAAGTTTTTGAGACTTTCCAGCTTTGAGAAGCCTTTCGAAGAGTATCATTTGGATATTTTTTTAAATGTTCTTCAGTTGTGCGGACAACGTCATCCGTGGTTACAGTACGTGCAGGGCCAGGATGCTCATGCCTTCTATCGTCTAGTGTACCGTACTGATCAAATTTCTTAATTATCCTGAAAATACCCATAATTGGTCGAAAAATGCGTCAATTTTCATCAAAAGAAGAAAATATTTTTTGGTTAGTTAGGTCATTCACTTTATTTACCGTTTGAAACTCGAATCAGACACTCTACTGTGTGTGCCATACTTAGGATGAAATGCTCCTATAGCTGTAGTAGCTTGTAATGATTTTTCTTTGGCCTCAACAAATACTCAATAAACCCTAACCCAGAAGTCTCGATTATCCAAACACGGCCAACTCATTACCTTCGTTCTCGTAATCCGACAAGTCTGAAACGCCAAAAACCATAACGCTAACACTGGACTTCGGGGACAATCAGCAGCTCATCCAATCCTTATTTCGTGTATTTAGGGCGCCAGCCGATTTTTAGCAACGCGGAATCGACAAACCGCAAACGGAACCGTATTTTCTTAAAACTAAATACTGATCGTCCCCAAAAATCCAATAACGACAAGAAACATATCGCAAACCATACGCAGAAATGTGGATTACGAGGGTACGGGATTTACTCGGCTGCTCAGTGTGCGGGTCGTGGAGAGAGGGGTGGATTCGTGGACGAGAACATCAATTAACAAAACCAATCATCGATCGAGAAACCAATAAACCAATGTCTTAAATTCCAAACGGGATAGGTAAGGTCGACATTGAATAATAAACACAATTGTACTGACGTGTTTCGCTATTGCCGATATTAATACAAAATTGTAAATTCGTACAAACACAAAATTACGTGAATGTGACTCAAAATAATTTTAAATACTCTGAAATGATCCATTAAACTCCAAAAGGACTCGAAAGATGCGAATAATAATTTTAAGTATGAAAAAGAAAGCGATCCCAATCCAAAGCTGATAGAGAGAAGCAAAGGTATTGTCCACGAGGGGAACACGAATCCGAGAGAGAGAGACTATAGGAAGGTAGCGTACGTGCGAGAGAGAGAACGGATGAGGTAACTACGCGAAAAAAAAAAAAAGGAGAGCTCACGAAAAGGTACTAATTTTTCTTATTTTCGACTGTAATTAATCGAATTACGAATTATGGAGCGCCTTTGTAATGGTTTACTTAATTCTTATGCCATTTGTAACCCATTAAAATCGGGAATCTCATTCACCGAAAAGGTAGCAAAAATGAGCTAGGGAGCTTGAATCAGCCACGTGGCTGATTTACCGGAAAGGAGCGTTTCTAACCCGGAAATGGAGGTTTTCTCCATGAAAATAGGTAGCTTACGGTCTCCAATAATTTCCAAAATAATAGGTAGCTTATTCATGAACGTAAGAGAGCTTAGATAATTTTATTGTTCTGGATTCCAACCATAAAAGTAAATGTAACTAAAAAGATAGCGTCCCCATGCCCAACCGGAATCCAAAATTCAACGAACGCTAGAGAGCATTAAAAACAAAAAAAAGGTAGTTTCCGAACAATTCAGGTAGCATCATTTTTCCTCCAGAACTCTTGTGAGTCGGAGAAATATAAAGAAATAGGTAGCATAGAATAATTACGTAGAGAGAGCGAGAAAAGGTAGCAAGCAAAAAGGTAGCAATGAAGTAGGTAGCGAATGGCATCAATCGCCGTAGCGAGACGCATAAAGCCTGAATTTTTGCATAAACGTTATGGTAGGTAGCATTATTAATATTTTGATTTATTCAGGTAGCCTAATTATTAACTAGATAATTTCAGGTAGCTTCCAGGGAGCATTTGGGTTTGTTTGAAGAGTTTTCTGCCCCTCAAACCATGAGTATCGGTGTTGGCGTCATTCCGAGAGGTAGCGACGCCATTCCGCGTGGTCCAACTGCTTTACCGAAAAACCGCACTATTTCACTTTTAATCACTCCTAAATAAGTACACGAGTACTTACCATGGTCTGGAGCGTTGATTTTGACTGAATTTGGATCACGGGGCCTCGATAATTACCTCGAAAGAGAACTGGTTCAGGGAGCTAGATCGACTCGTACCTCACTCTTAGTCGTCCGGGTGGATACTCTAATGGCGACTATCGCGTGTGTCCGCTCGGGCCTGTTGCATAGTGGTGGGGAGTCTGGGGGAGACTAGCCCCGTACGGTGCTGACTCGAGTGCCGGAGACGCGAACTATCGATTCCCGGGGTAATTGTGCGCGAAATATTTAAAGATTTAAATTTAAATTTTCCTAGAATTGATTCTGATTATTTTAACTGAACAAAACTGAAATTACTTGAACTCAACGTGAAACTGAGATGGCTGAGCGGATCTTCACTCCATCTACGATCGGAATAAGGTAGCTTATCTACAGAGGGCACTCTCCGGAGAGGAATTAGGACTTTACCAACGAAAACTCAAACGCAAACTTAACTAAACTAAAAGCCCAATGGCGATCCGTTTCGACGACTGGGCGATCGTCTCCACGGCCTTCCAACTGAAAGCCCTAACACTCTCGCTCAAGGGAGCGCAAGCATTTCAGCTCGACCTATGTTCTCACTCTATCGACAAACCAAAAGGGTTACAGGAAACACTGGGTAGCACATTATCTTGGCCAAATATTCCACGGTGATATCCTGATCCTTAACCGAATTTACGTAGGGAAATCTCAAAATTACTAAACTTTAACTCAACAAAAATGACTCGAAAAAAGGAAAAATCTGCAAAATATCTGGTTTATTTAATGAAGTTATTTAATGAATATTGTTCTAAAAATTTAGGGAATCGATTCACGCGACAGGTAACCAATTTAAGTAGTTTTCCGAACTTAAGGTAGCTCTGAAGTATAGTTAAGGTAGCAGGTAGCTCTAATTCTCCGTATAGATTTTTTTTTTTTTATCATGACAAGAAGGTAACGGTTTATAAAATTTTACTCTCTCTCTCTCTCTCTCTCTCTTTCTATACATAAATACCCTGGAGTTCCGCAGGTGATGAATTCGGCTGGAATTTCGTCACAAGCTGAACCTCCTTTTCGGTAATATGATTTGATGAGGAATAATTTTTGTTCGATGGTTAAATATTCGATTTTACCGCTGCAATTCCCGAGCGACTGGAGCATGAATGAAATTTGTGGAGAGTCTCCACTTCAACCATATATTAGACTTTAGACTGCACTGCCACCTTGCGGTATTCTACGCAATTTACTTTGGTTACATGCTATGGGACACTATAAGTGCTGGCACTGTAGACATCTCACCATTAAGTGCAAGAGTGAAGTGGACCGAGAAAAGCTCTGTACAAAGTGCGGATAAGCTGGCCACAAAGCTGCTGCTTGTGAGAAGGAAGCTCACTGTGTCTTGTGTGTCGAGATAGACTGGACGAAGAACTGAGCCCAGATTCCTGGTAGCCCGGATTGCTGGCTAGTAGTAGGTGCCTTGTTTTTAGGGAAGCACTCCAGAAGATGAACAACAAACGGCAATGCGGGTACTACAGCTCAACCTTAACCACTGTGAGGCCGCACACGATTTGCTTATGTAAACGGTGCGGGAGCTGAAGATTGATCTGGTGATCATCTCGGAGCCATACAGACAACTGGGTACCCAACTCTGGGAGACGGATAAGAGTCGCAAGGCCGCCGCCATCTGGTCTTGTGGCAAGTTTCCGTTCCAGTGTGTTGCCAATACTGAGGAGGCTGGCTTCGTGGTAGCTAAGCTGAAAGGAATCCATTTCTACAGCTGTTACGCTCCACCAAGCCTCACGGTTGATGAGTTTACGGATTGCCTGTACAGAATGACTGAAGACGCGAAACAGCACTTCCCCGTGGCAATCGCTGGGGACTTCAACGCTTGGGCAGTCCATTGGCGTAGCAGAGAGACCAAAGCAAGGGGGCAAGCACTATTGGAGGCCATGTCGTCACTGGACGTTGTCCTAATGAACAATGGTGCTAAACCCACGTTTGTGAGAGGAGAGAAGAGCTCAATCGTAGACCTCATGTTTGTGAGCAGTAATCTCGCAAGTGAAAACTGCTTCTGGGAAGTGATGGACATCTACACTGCTAGTGACCATCAAAGGATTTTTTGGGAGGTATCTGTTTGTCATAGGATCAGAAGAAGACCAACGAAATAGGCTGAAATGTGAACACCTTCGATTCTAGCTCGTTAGTAGTGGCACTAGATGATCAGCCGATCAGCGGCAGTAGTGCTGCAGAGAAAGTCGAACATCTCGTGAGAAGAGTTGTCAAGGCCCGTGATGCCTCCATGCCTCGTAAGCGCAGTAGAAATCGTCTGACACCGGTGCCCTGGTGGAATGATGAGATCGCTGCTCTCCGAGAGGAGTGCGTCAAGGCGAGGAGGTCGTCACAGCGTGGTCGGAAAAAACAAATTCCGAAGAACTAGAGGCGAAGTATAAGAGTGCACGTCGAGAGCTCAACAAAGCCATCAGGAGCAGCAAGAAGCAATGCTGGGACGGACTCCTCGACGAAGTCGAGGGTGATCCATGGGGCAGACCATACAAGGCGGTCATGACGCGGCTGTAAAGCCGGCCGATGCCATCGCCGACATGCCCCGAGCTCCTGGAGAAAATTGTGACCGTGTTGTTTCTTCAAAACCCGCAACACCGCCAGCCTACAGAGCAATGCGTGGAAACATCCATCCCACCAATTATAGAAGAAGAACTGAAGGAAGCTTATGGCAGAGTGGGGAACACGAAAGCTCTTGGCCTTGATTGAATCCCCAACATTGCGCTGAAAGCAGCGATCAATGCAGTACCAGGATTGCTCCTGGACGTACAATGCATGCCTAGAGGAAGGCACCGTCCCCGCCAAGTGGAAGCAGCAGAGGCTAGTACTCCTCCGCAAAGGAAAGTAGCCTCCGGACGAACCATCATCATATCCCCCACTCTGTAGGCAAAATACAGCTGAGAAAATTCTCGAGCGTATCATCCACAGAAGGATAGAAGCAGTAGTAGAACCGCTGCTAGCCGATAACCAATGCGGCTTCCGGAGAGGACGCTCTACCCTCGATGCCATTGACCTCGTCGTCAGCACCGCCAAGGAGGTGATCTCTGGAAAAATATGGAGAGAAGGTACGAAGAAGTACTGTCTAGTGGCGACGCTGGATATTAAGAATGCCTTCAACTCAGTCAAGTGGGTCTGCATCATGGGGGCTCTCGAGAGGATGATTGTTTCAGGATATCTGCGAAGGATGGTGGCTAACTACTTCATCGACAGAGTTCTCAAGTACGACACAGAGAGCGGTCCTAGAGTACCAAGTCACCGGAGGGGTACCTCAAGGCTCGGTGCTCGGCCCTCTCTTGTGGAACATCATGTACGATGGATTGCTGAAGGTAGCATTACCAACGGAGGCGAAACTCGTGCCATTTGCGGATGATCTGGCGGTGTTGATTTTGGCGAAGGATCTGGAGGAAATCCACTCCATCTTTGACACGACATTTAGAAGCATACGCCAGTGGATTGACTTAATTGGTGTGCAATTCGCGGAGTGTAAAATGGAAGCGCTGTTCATTACAAGTAGGAGGAAATTGGAGACAATCACGCTGCAAGTCGGTGACTACGAGCTCATAACACAGCCGTTTATTCGATATCTGGGACTGATGATCGATGCCCGACTAAATTTCAAGCAGCAGGCAACGATGGCAATCACATCGGGACGTGTCGCTGGAAGGGAGATGGACCTATCGCTTGATCCCTCAGAAAGGTGTTCGGCTGAACCGTGAACATGGCGAACTTCTACCTGACTCAGATGCTTTCACTACACGCCTGCTTCCGGGCGTATTTTCACAAATACAAACATGAGGATTCTCCGACTTGCCCGTCGTGCACAGGTGCTGAAGAAGACGCGGAGCATGTATTTTTTGTATGTTCGCGTTTTAGTGAGAGCCGCTCCGAGTGGGAGTCTGCCCTTGAAGGAACGATTCAGCTGGAGAACTTGATGGAGGCAATGCTGTCATCACAGGAAGCCTGGGACGCAATGAGCGATTTCACGACGAATGTTATGAAGGAGCTTCGCGAGGAAGAGCACTGTTAGAAAAATGCTGCATAGGAGAGGAAGCTACCGGAACCTCCAACTCATCCCAAGATCTGAGTGAGGAAGGAGGACGTACGGTACAGCATTAAAAAGAGGAAAAGCCATAGCTAGAATATTTCCCCCAAGACAGAATGCCTGCCGGCGGTCCCTTGGAGGAACTGAGGATAGATGAAAAGAGGGGAAAGGGTTTTTACTGGGTAAGAATCCCAGATCTGGTTTATACTATCACTTTACCAGAATGTTTTGAGGATTTTCCTAAACCTCTATATAAAAAACACACACAAATATCTGCTAAGGCTATCAAATTGCTGCGTAACGCAGCGGAACCCAGACGGACTCAGTTACACTCGCAGCAACTGCGGCGAAAGAGATCCTGAGAGAGCAAGGGAAAATCAAATTAGGCTGGGTCAATTGCCGTATCAGGAAAGTGGAGGGACCGATAAAGTGTTTTGCATGCTGGCACTACGGACATCTCGCCACGAAGTGCACGAATACAGTCGACCAGTCCAAACTCTGCGCCAAATGCTCAGCGACTGGCCACAAGGCTTCGGACTGCAAGCAGAAGCCCCGATGCGCTTTGTGCACCGAAAAAGGCAACACGAAGAATTATGCCCACATTGCTGGTAGTAGTAGGTATGCAGTATATAAGGAGGTACTCCAGAGGGTCCTCAACAAATGACGATGAAGGTACTCCAACTTAATCTCAACCACTGTGAGGCAACACACGACCTGCTTATGCAGATGGCGCCGGGGTTGAAGCTCGATCTCGCCATCATCTCTGACCCGTATCGTTACCTGGACGCTCAACCCTGGGTCACTGACGCTAGCACAAAGGCCGTAATCTGGGTTTGTGGTAAACGTCCATTCCAAAGCACCGCCAGCAACAGTACACAAAATGGTTTTGTGAAAGCTAAGGTTGATGGAATTCATTTCTACAGCTGCTACGCCCCGCCGAGCCTCTCCACCGAGAAATTCACGGACTTCCTAGATCGACTGACTGAGGATACGAAGCAGCACTTTCCTGTGGCAATAGTCGGGGACTTCAATGCCTGAGCAGTCTACTAGGGAAGTAAAGTGACGAACACCAAGAGGCAAGCTGTACTGGAAGCCATGTCATCGCTGCACGTAGTCCTGCTAAACAGCAGCGATGACCCGATCTTCATGAAGGGAGAGGCGAGCTCAATAGTGGACCTTACCTTCGTGAGCAGCAGTCTTGCAAAGATTGCTCATGGAGAGTAACTGATATCTACACCGCAACCGACCACCGTGCGATAGTTTGGGAGACATGTACTCGCCAGAGATTCATCTCAACGCCTAAGAAGGCAAATTGCATTCGCTGGAGAGTGAACACCTTGCAGTCTAGCTCTTTTTCAGCAGCGTTAGATGAACGCCCATTATAAAACAAGTAATAGAAGCATGTGATGCCAGCATGACCAGAAAACGGACCACAAATCACCATACTCCGGTCTATTGGTGGAATGACATGATCGCCATATTATGGAAGAAGTGTAATTCAGCCAGGAGATTGTCTCAGCGTGGCCGTAAGAAGGCAGACTTTGAGGAGCTGCAGAAGAGATATAAGACGGCACGCCGGAAACTCAGCAAGGCAATCAAGTGCAGTAAAGCGCAATTTTGGAGTGAGCTCCTTGATGAGGTGGAAGGTGATCCTTGGGGTAGACCATATAAGGTGGTGATGACGCGACTCAAGAGTCAACCAATGCAAACGCCTACGTGTCCTGTGTTGCTGAAGAAAATCGTCACAGTTTTGTTCCCGCAACAACCGTAACTCCATCATCCCGATGTGCAGGAAGAAGAGATAATGTTGCCACCAATCACCAGAGTAGAGTTGATTGAAGCCTGCAACAGGATGGGTAAAACCAAGGCCCCTGGCTTGGATGGAATCCCCAATATCGTCCAGAAGGCGGCTATCCACGCGATGCCGGAGAAGTTTTTGGACGTATACAACGAGTGCCTGAGGGAGCGCACCTTCCCCGCCATGTGGAAGCACTAGAGATTAGTGCTACCCCCGAAAGGGAAAAAAGCACCGGATGACCCGTTATCATACCGTCCACTCTGTATGCTTGATACCGCTGGCAAAATCGTCGAGCGTATTGTTCATCAACGAAGAGAAACAGCAGTCGAACCCTTGTTGACGGACAACCAATATGGGTTCCGGAAAAGCTGATCCACTCTGGATGCTATCAACCTTGTCGTCGACACCTCCAGGAACGCGATCTCAGGCAGAAGATGGCTCAATGGCACGAAGAAATATTGCCTAGTAGCGACACTGGACATCAAGAATGCTTTCCACTCGGCGAGGTGGGATCGTATAACGGAAGCTCTCGCGAAGTTCAACGTACCGGAATACTTGCAGAAAATGATCGGCAGCTATTTCACTAGAAGCGTCCTTAAGTACGATACGGAGGACGGTTCCGAGAACTACAGAGTCACCGGAAGTGTACCTCAAGGCTCGATATTGGGTCCCTTTTTGTGGAAAATCATGTACTATGGACTACTGAAGCCGGAACTGCCGCGGGAAACTAAGCTGGTGGCATTTGCAGATGATGTGGCTGCGGTTATTGTGGGCAAATACCTGGAAGAGATGCCCAGCCTGCACCAACGTCAACGAAGATGAGGATCATGTATTTTTCAGATGCCCCCGCTTCAGCAAGTTCCGACCAATTTGGGAATCTGGCCTTGAAAGGGAAGTCTTACCTGAAAACATGGTGAAAACTATGCTGTCATCGCAGGCAGCCTAGGACGCAATGAGTAACTTCGCGGCCGAAGTCATGAAGGAGCTCAGGAATGAGGAACGCAAGCGGAAAGCTGCAGAATTAATGAGGAATCTACTGGAACCTCCTCCCGGCAACCAACATCTCAGCGGGACAGGGGGACGTACATTAGATGAAACAACGTGGAAGAGCAAATAGCTAAGCCCTCCATCGCGAAGTAATACTTAGCGGTGCTGCTGCGAGGGATCCCAAGATGAAAAAGCAAGAGCGGGAGGCCGCTCACGCCCAGAGCAAAAGAGAGAATCCACCTGGAGTCATCGGAATGAGAGCAGATTAAGAGTAAAAGGGAGAGGCAGAAACCGAAGCCGTCAAAGAAGCCGCCCAATAAGAAGGAGAAGAAGAAACAAGGGAGTTGAGCAGCGAGGCCAAACGCGTTGATTCTTCGCCCGAACGACAAGCAGCAGTACTCAAAGATGCTCAAAACTGTGAAACAGCAGATATCATCCGAGCAGGCTAGTGATTGCGTTGACAAGATCCGCAGAATAACCACTGGGGATATGCTGATCATCTTTGCAAAAGACAAGGAGGTCAAAACGGTGGGCTTACACAAAGCTATAGCCGAGTTCCCAGAAGATGATGCCGATGTCCTTAGTAAAGGACCACAAGAAGATCTCGAGATCAAGGACCTGGATGAGCTGACCACGAAGGAGGAGGTGCTCGAAATCTTACAACTCGCAGCTGGGTTGGATTGCTAAATATCTCTGGACGCCGACAGATCCTTGGGCAAGGACCATAGAGGTACCCAAATTGCATTGGTGACGATGGCTGCAGCAGTCGCGAAGAAATTGTTGGGCGAACGAAGTAAGCTTCGTATAGGATGGTTCAACTGCCGGATCTGGAGGGTGGAGAGACTGGTCAAGTGTTTTAAATGCTGGCACTATGGACATCTCGCCATCAAATGCAAAAGTGAAGTGGACCGAGCAAAGCTCTGTACAGAGTGTGGCCGCAAAGCTGCTGCCTGTGAGAAGGAAGCTCGCTGTATCTGGTACATCGAGAAAGACCGAACGAAGTACTGTGCCTATATTGCTGGTAGTAGCAGATGCTCTGTCTTCATGGAAGCACTCTAGAAGATGAACATCAAACCATAATGTGGGTTCTACAGCTCAACCTCAACCATTGAGAGGCAGCACACGACTTGCTTATACAGACGGTGCGGGAGCTGAACATCGATCTAGTGATCATTTTGGAGCTATACACACATTTGGACACCCAACTCTGGGAGACGGATAAAAATTGCAAGGCCGCTATCTGGTCTTGTGGCAAGCTCCCATTCCAGAGTATTACGAATAGTCAGTAGGCTGGTTCCGTGGTAACTAAGCTGGAAGGACTCCACTTTTACAACTGTTACGCTCCACCGAGCCTGACGTTGGACGAGTTGGACGGACTTCCTGCACAGACTGATCAAGGACGCGAAGCCGCACTTTCCCGTGGCAATTGCTGGGGACTTCAATGCTTGGGCAGTCGACAGGAGCAGCAAAGAGACCAAAACAAGGCGGCAAACACTATTAGAGGCCATGTCTACACTGGACGTCGTCTTGCTAATGTTGCTGAACCCACCTTTGTAAGAGGAGAGACCAGCTTAATCGTAGATCTCGAGTTTGTTAGCAGCAGCCTCGCAAGAGGAAATTACTCCCGGGAGGTGATAGACATCTACACCACTAGTTATCATCGAGCAATTTTTTGGGAGGTATTCACTAGCCAAAGGATCAGATCAACACCTGAGAAGACCAACGAAATCGGCTGGAAGGGGAGCACCTTCGATCCTAGCTTATTCGTAGCGGCACTAAATGATCACCCGATCAGTGATAGTAGTGCTACAGAGAATGTCGAGCATTTCATGAGAAGAGTTGCCAAGGCCTGTGATGCCTCCATGCCCCGCAAACGCAGTGGAAACCGTCTGCCACCGGTGCACTGGTGGAACGATGAGATCGCTACTCTCCGCGAGGAGTGCGGCAAGGCGAGAAGGTCGTCGAAGCCTAGTCGGAAAAAGGGAAACCCCGAAAAACTGAAGACAAAATATAAAAATGCACGTCGAAAGCTCAACAAAGCGATCAAGTGCAGCAAGAGGCAATGCTGGACTGAACTCTTCGACGAGGTCGAGGCTGATGCGTGGGATAGGCCGTATAGGATGGTCATGACGTGGCTGACAAAACAGCCTATGCCATCACTGACATGCCCCAAGTTCCTAGAAAATATCGTGGTGGTGTTGTTTCTTCAACAACCGGAGCTTCACCAGTTCACAGAGCAATGTGCGGAAACATCTATTCCACCAATTACACAGGAGCAACTGGAGGAAGCCTGCAGTAGAGTGGGGAACACCATGGCTCCTGGTGTTGATGGCATCCCCAACATTGCGCTGAAAGCAGCGATCCGTGCAGCACCGGGACTGTTCCTGGACGTATACAACGCATGGCTGAGGGAGGGAACCTCCCCCGCCAAGTGGAAGCAGCAGAGGTTAGTGCTCCTCCCCAAAGGGAAAAGCCACTGGACGAACCATCATCCTATGGCCCTCTATGTATGCTGGATACAGCTGGGAAAATTCTCGAGCGTATCATCCACAGAAGAATAGAAGCAACAGTACAACCGCTGCTAGCTGATAACCAATATGGCTTCCGGAGGGGTGGCTCTACCCTCGATGGCATTGACCTCGTCATCAGCACCGCTAAGGAGGCGATCTCTGCGACAAGATTGGGAGAAGGTACGAAGAAGTCCTGTCTAGTGGCGACGCTTGACATCAACAACGCTTTCAACTCAGCTAAATGGGACTGCATCATGGAGGCTCTCGAGAGTATGACCGTACGAGGATATCTGCAGAGGATGGTAGATAGCTACTTCACCGAGAGAGTTCTCGGCCCTGGCTCGGTGCTGGGTCCTCTTTTATGGAACATCATGTATGATGGATTGCTGAAGGTAGCCCTGCCAAGTGAGGCGAGACTGGTGGCATTTGGGGATGACCTATTGTGGTGATTGTGGCGAAACATTTGGAGGAAATCAAAGCCATCTTCAATACGACATTCAGGAGGATACGTCAGTGGATGGACTCAGTTAGTTTGCATCTGGCGGAGTATAAAACAGGAAGCGGTACTCATCAGGAGCAGGAAAAAATTGGAGACAATCACACTGCAAGTCGGTGACTACGAGCTCACCTCTCAATCGATTATTCGATATCTGGGGGTGATGTCAGACTGAATTTCAAGCAGCAAGCAGAGCATGTGAGCACTAAAGCGTCTGGAGTCAGAGCCAGCTTATCACACATCATGCCCAACATGGGAAGACCCAAGCAGAAAAGACGAGCTCTGTTGTCTCCGGTGGTCACGGTCACGTGTTCACGTCCGGTGGTCAGATGCAGGAATCATGACGAAACATTGCACCAGTTTATCGATTGAGGGAACTTAAAGTTGCCAGTGCATACCGCACTGTGTCCGGGGATGCGGTGTGTGTTATTGCCAGGATGCTTCCCATTGAAGTACTAGCCGAAGAACGAAAATTCTTCTATCGGCGAAGAGGAACGAATACATTGAGCGGTTCAGAGTTCAGGGCAAAAGAGAAAAAAAAATAGCTTGTAGAGATGGCAACTGTAGTGGGATGCCTCGCAGAATGTGCGATGGACTCACCGTCTCATCTCGCAGGTGGACGTTTGGCTGAATCGTAGTCACGGAGAGGTGAATTACTACCTGACACAGATGTTGTCAAGACCTGGGTGCTTCCGGGCTTATGTTCACAAATTTAAACATGAGGATTTCCTGGAGTGTCCGGCCTGCATAGGAGTAAATGAAGACGCCGAGCACGTGGCTTTCAGTTGCCCCCGCTTCAGCATGATTCGCGACACCTGCAAGTCTGCACTTGGAGGAACGACCCGGCTTGATAATTTGGTAGAAGCTATGCTCTTTTCGAAGGCAGGCTGGGACGCAACGAGCAGCTACGTGGCAGAAGTCATAAAGGAGCTCAGAAATGAGGATCGCAGGCGAAAGCTGCAGGATAGACGCTAAATCTATTGGAACACCCTGCCCACACTCACCACCTTAGTCAGACAGGGGGATGTATATTAGATGGAAACACATTGAACGAGGAAAAAGCTAAAATCTCCCTCGCGAAGTAATACTTAACGGCGGCGCTGCGAGGGAAGCAAAGGGCCGAAGAATTTCGAGGTGAGGTTTTTAGTAGGAGCAGGTCCGACACAAGGTGTGACGACAGTCCACTATCGTGCGTAAGCATTTTTTTCAAAACCCTCAAAAAAACACATGCACACACATACACACTCTCTGAGATACCATACTCGTGGCATTTGCAGATGACGTGGTCGTAGTCATTGTGGGCGAATACTTGGAAGAGATCAACTTTACCTTCGACACAACCTTCGAGATGATCGGCTGCAGAAGCCGTGTTGATCACTAGCAGGAAAAAAATTGAGACAAACATGCTGCAGTTCGGACCCAGCGAAATCACTTTCCACCCGTTCATGCGACAGTTCGGGGTGATGGTCGACGCCCGACTAAATTTCAAGCAGCAAGCGGAGCACGTGGGTTTCAAGACTTCTGGAGTCAGAGCAAACTTATCGCGTCTCATGCCCAATATAGGTTTTTGGTTTCCCACCGAATTATTTTTCACATATATACTGTAACGAGATTTTCTCGTTACGAGTAATAATATCACTCTTGCGCAATGAATAATTCAAGTGTGCGTGAAAACGATGGAAAATGGTAGGAAGCGACATCTACCACCGGCTTGCAAAGGCCGAGAGGCAGATCAGAGCGACATCGGACGGCGGCAATAGCCGCGCCGAGGGTGAGAAGACCAAGGGAATATTGCCAAGAGGCGTGGTTTTGGGTGAAACCATGCATCCGAACATTATAGACAGGCCGTCGATATGCTGTCGTTATATTTAGAAACCCACCTGGCTGTGTTTGGGGATTGTCGGGCCGACGTACAGGCGTTCCAACCAGGCGATTCTAAAGGCGCTATCGACTTAGACTAGAGACCAACGAGCTAGGTGCAAGGACTAGCGCCCTCTCGACTGCCGTCGAACTGATCGGTGGTGGTGGGGTAACGGATGACCCATCGGCCGCTGAGATGTTCAGACTAGGGGGTAAGGCTCTAGGAGATTTCGAGACAGTCGGTGACGGATGCTTGAGTCGAGCGGATGGGCTTCACTCCGGTTCTCGACCAAACTGACAGTGGCATGAATTCACAGTGGATTCTGAGGGGACGTTGTTCGAACGAGATTCGAAACAGCGAGAGAGTGGGACGCTTCGGCGTCCCACACACAAGAAATGATTGTATCACTTTGGATTCGTGAGGTGTAGTTTATTCACGTTTCCAGGGATCCATATCTTGAGGCGAAAGAAGTGATGTTGGGGTGGATCCGTGGATTCGGGAATTCTGCAGACTCCGGACAATCCGATCGCACGTACCTCCACGACGTGTAGTTGCAGTTATGGCCCGCGATGATAGTGCTATTAATGTGTGTGGAGAGTTGGGGTGGGCATTCGGTGGGTGAGAATGCGTCTCCGGATACCGATGTCGCATGTGCCTCTCCATATGCGGCGCTCCGAGGAGTGAGAAGGATTCGCAGGTGATCGTCACCTCTCCAGGATGGAGCCGTTCTGGAGAAGGAGAGAAGGCGTCAGAGGACTGGAAAAGTCCTCGACGAAGGACCCAGAGAAATATCTCCCGATAGATACGTTGGTTGTCGTTATACGGTCCGAAATGGCCGTTAATGGGGAAAATGTCAGACTCCTAGTAAGTTGGACCTCGCCCACTCTACCGTGATACACTGATGCTGGCGCGGCATCGATAGACCCGCCACGAGAAATCCTCGGAGTAGACGAGTTTGCCTCCGAGGCCGATTTACCGTTAGATTTCCCGTAAAAATCTAGCTGGCGCCCAACTTATTGAGAGATAGAGAAGTCCCAAAGTAGTTTGGGATTTTTCCCGGTGGGTGACTAGCAAACTTATTGAGCGATAGAGAAGTTCCAAAGTAGTTTGTGATTTTTCCTGGCCACCCACCGGGAAAAATCCTTTACAACACAAAGACGTACTCACGCACACTCGCTCTGATCGCATGCTTGCATGGCTTCGCACAACTGACCTGCGCAATCGCCTCAAATGAACAGTGGCCTCTCACCTCTGACACCTGAGGCGCCACATGATGGACAGGTGTCCGGTGAACGCCCCCTTTTACAATTTGGGGCACGTTCACACCTCTGAATTTTGCTACCAGCCACCTCGTGGCCTGTTAATCGCTCTCTTTTGCTTTTCGGCCATCGTATTGTATACATTCTGTTCTGCGAGTATATTGTTTCTCTCGAGTTTCGCGTATTAATTTCCCTGCGTTATTTAATGCTTTGAACTGCGTTAATTTTTATTGTGACCCGCGCTATTTGTTTTGACCATCTCGATAATTACGCTAAACTCAACACGTGTAAATATTGACTATTTATTGTGATAATTAAACTGTCTTTTGTGATCAACGTGCACGTGTTGTGATTTCTGGACCTTCTCGCGCTCCCGTAAAAATCCATTCGCATCTTACTCATCGCTCGCTCATTCCACAGATCTCAGACCCGGCATCGAACAATAGAAGATCCAAAGTAGAGAAGACGGGCATTACTGTCCTCGGTGGTCACATCGGTGCTCACGTACGGTATTGCCATTTGGATCGATGCACTACACCTGCAAAAATCATGGCGGAAGGTGGCACCAGTCTACCGAATGAGTGCTCTGCGAGTTGCGAGCGCCTACTGTACGGTGCGCGAGAATGCAGTATGCATCATCGCCGGGATGCTCCCTATAGAAATATTGACCGAAGAACGAAGGTCATGATATCAGCGGAGGAAATCGGAAGCACTGAACGCAGTGGAACTCAGCGCAAAAGAGATGTGACAGAGTCTGCAGCAATGGCAGCTGAAGTGGGACATCTCGTCTAATGGGAGATGGACTCACCGTCTGATCTCATAGGTAGGCGTTTGGTTAAACCGTACCCATGGTGAGGTTAATTACTATCTGACACAAATCCATTCGGGACATGGGTGCTTCCGGCGCATCTTCATAAATTCAAACATGAGGATTCCCTGGAGTGCCCTGTGTGCACACGGGTCGACGAAGATTCAGAGCATATGATTTTCAGATGCCCCTGTTTCAGTGACATCGGAGTACACGGGAATTAGCCCTCGAAAAGAAAGTTTTGCCTGAGAATTTGATGGAAGCTACTGTAATAGTAGACAGCCTGGGACGCAACGAGCAACTTCGCGGCAGCAGTCATGAAGGCGCTTATAAGTGAGGAACGCAAGCGCAAGGCTGCAGCATATGTGAGATATCTTTTAGCGCCTCCTACCCACATCTAACATCCTAGCGGGATAGGAGGATGTACACCAGATGCAAACAATGTGGAAAATCAAATGGCTGAGACATCCTTCTCGAAGTAATACTGATCGGTGGTGCCGTGAGGGGATAAAATGTTAATGAATATAAGTCTGACAGGAGTTTAGTCGGTATGGGACATTGATCCAAGACCGATATTACCTCCTTGAAGGAGGAAATCTGTGATTCCCTCCTTCAAGGAGGCTATCACAGATTTCTTCCTCCAAGTAGGGATGCGTAAATGCATTCTCCGACAGACTAGAATAATAATAAAATTTCTAAAAACACGCACACACACACACACACCACAAAACGTGGTTCCAAAAACGTGTCAGTATGCTTCGAGGAGTTATAAAACGTCGACAAATCGTGAAAATTCCACTTTTGATTTTCAGGGGAATTATAATAACTTCCTCCCTTCGGGTCGAGAAGTTGAAAAAAGTCATGTTTCCGATTTTCCTGCCGATTTTTTTTTTGAAGGATTATATGATGTCAAGCTCTCATAAATTTTTCAAAGTGATTGGTTTATTTTTCAGCGAGTTATAATTTTTCAAACAATTTCACTTATACCCTTGAATTTTGATTGTTCGAGAAAAAGGTGAAATAATTGAATTTAATCATTATGAATCGAATTTTCGTTTCGAGACATTGGAAGTTAATTGGAAAAGCTTCAAGATAAGCACAATTGAATCCAATTTATTCAATTTATAGAGCCGTTATGGCAAAATCATAATTTTCTTTCAATCTGCAATTAGTCGAAAACTTTTTTTTATCTAAAATTTTGAGGATAACGTGGGGATATAATTATCGATATTTTCCCGTGGCTCTTCATTAAACAAGTGATTTTTTGTAGAAAAATTCTTTTCCGGAAACATTGCGTGAATGACCAAAAAAATAGTATATTGCGCCTCAAGGGCGGAAAGTCAAGACTTTCCGCACGAGTTGTACATGCGATTTTTTAACACGCCTGCAAAATACTAACTTGCCGTGCAGGGGTGTGAAAAAAAATATCATGAATAGTAATAGTTGAAAAAGTGACTTATTTCAAGCCATATTCTACTTCGAAACTTATAATTATCCACCTGAACGTTACAGTGAGGGAGGGGACACTTAACCCATTGCTTCGCGTGAAGCTTGAATCGACTCAGTGTAAGAGGAATGGGGGGTCCATCCGAGTATTGGTGCGCCAAAAGAAAAGCACACTGGCGCACACACACTACTATAAAACGGCGAAAAGCGGAGTACCGTAAGACGGAGCAAAGGGTTAAGAATCCTGACTCATTTGATAATTAATAAATATACGGCGGATTGAACTTTCTAATCGTTTCGGAATTGTGACAGTGTTGGTTTTTGACTTTTTCAATGTTGTTGTCTCACATAAAATATTGAAGACAATTGTTTCCTCAACCGGAAATTCATAGAAAGACCCAGGCTCACATGGCAACACCAAAATGGGTTCGAATGAGATGGAACTCAAGCTTCTAGCGACTATCATTTCCACACTGAGAAAAAAAAATTATTTTTGCCAAGTATCCATTTACTTGAGAGAAGTATTCATTTTCTTAATAACGTATTTGCCCAGTCGAGTCACTCCCAGGTAATACTCATTAGGTTTCAATTCTAACAATTGAGTGAACTCCCTCAATAATTATCAATGTTAAAAAATTGATCGAAATTTTTTTTTGTGGAAAATGCGAACTTTAGGACAAATGAATAATCATTGAAGGAGTTCACCCAAGGTCATGCATAACATAGTCATTCTCTAGAGCAACATGATTGTCATAATTGAAACATAATCAGGCTGACCTGGGAATGACTTGTGACGAAATTCCAGGCGAATTCGTCACCTGCGGAACTCCAGGGTATTTATGTATCGAAAGTGAGAGAGAGAGAGAGTAAAAATTTATGAACCGTTACCTTTTCTTCGCGATAAAAATCTATACGAAAGATTAGAGCTACCTGCTACCTTAACTCTACTTCAGAGCTACGTTAAGTTCGGAGAACTACTTAAATTGGTTACCTATCGCGTGAATCGATTCCCGAAATTTTTAGGATAATATTCATTAAATAACTTCATTAAATAAACCAGATATTTTGCAGATATTTCTTTTTTCGAGTCAGTTTTGTTGAGTTAAAGTTTAGTAATTTTGGGGTTTTCCTACGTAAATTCGGTTAAGGATCAGGATATCACCGTGGAAAATTTGGCCAAGATAATGTGCTACCCAGTGTTTCCTGTAACCCTTTTTGGTTTGTCGATAGAGTGAGTACATAGGTCGAGTTGAAATGCTTGCGCTCCCTTGAGCGAAAGTGTTAGGGCTTTCAGTTGGAAGGCCGTGGAGACGATTGCCCAGTCGTCGAAACGGATCGCCATTGGGCTTTTAGTTTAGTTAAGTTTGCATTTGAGTTTTCGTTGGTAAAGTCGTAATTCCTCTCCGGAGAGTGCCCTCTGTAGATAAGCTACCTTATTCCGGTCGTAGATAGAGTGAAGACCCGCTCAGCCATCTCAATTTCGCATTGAGTTCAAGTCATTATAGTTTTGTTTAGTTGAAATAATTAGAATCAATTATATGAATTTTCAAATTTAAACGTTCAAATATTTCGCGCTCAATTACCCCGGGAATCGATAGTTCGGGTCTCCGGCACTCGAGTCAGAACCGTACGGGGCTAGTCTCCCCCAGACTCCCCACCACTATGCAACAGGCCCGAGCGGACGGTTCCATGACTAATCGTCACAAAAACATTTCATCACGACGATTCATCACACAATAATTCATCACAAAAGAAAATCATCACAAAACAATTCATCACAAAACAAATTCAACACAAAACAAATTCATCACAAAACAAATTCAACACGAATAAATAAAAACGCACGATATCAAAATATTTTATCATCCCATCAAATTTATTTAAACCAATTTATAAGACACTACATTATGAAATTGGTTCATTTCCATTAATAACATCATCAACCTAATCATCATCACTAATTGGTTTATCGAAACCACAGAATACAACAATACCTTACAATTTGATATTGTGGGCGATTCCACGCAGATAATCAAGAATATTAGTGTCCTCATCAAAAGAAACCACCACGTTTTATAAAATAAATATCGAAGCGTTAAACGAAACTAATGTTCAATCGGTCCTGTGTTGAATTTCCATGTGATGAATTGTTTGATGTGATGAATTTCCATGTGATGAAATGCCTGCTGTGATGAATTGATGTGATGTGATGAAATGTCAATGTGAAATTTAGTCCTGTTACGGAGCGGACACACGCGATAGTCGCCATTACAGTATCCACCCGGACGACTAAGAGTGAGGTACGAGTCGATTTAGCTCCCTGAACAAGTTCTTTTTCGAGGTAATTATCGAGGCCCCGTGACCCAAATCCAGTCGAAATCAACGCTCCAGACGATGGTAAGTACTCGTGTACTTATTTAGAGGTGATTAACAGTGAATTAGTGCATTTTTTTCGGTAAAGCAGTTGGACCACGCGGGATGGCGTCGCTACCTCTCGGAATGACGCCAACACCGATACTCATGGTTTGAAGGGTAGAAAACCCTTCAAACAAACCCAAATGCTCCCTGGAAACTACCTGAAATTATTTAAATGATAATTACGCTACTTGAATAAATTCAAATAGTAATAATGCTACCTACCGTAACTTTTGCGCTAAATTTCATGCTTTAGGCGTCTCGCTACGGCGATTGATGCAACTCGCTACCTGCTTCATTGCTACCTTTTTGCTTGCTACCTTTTCTCGCTCTCTTTACGTAATTATTCTACGCTACCTTTTTGTTTATATTTCTCCGACTCACAAGAGTTCTGGAGGAAAAATGATGCAACCTGAATTGTTCGGAAGCTACCTTTTTCGCGTTATAATGCTCTCTAGCGTTCGTTGAGTTTTGGATTGCGGTTGGGCATGGGGACGCTATCTTTTTAGTTATTTTTACTTTATGATTGGAATCCAGAACAGGAAAATTATCCAAGCTCTCTTACGTTCATGAATAAGCTACCTATTATTTTGGAAATTATTGGAGACCGTAAGCTACCTATTTTCCTGGAGAAAACCTCCATTTCCGGGTTAGAAATGCTCCCTTCCGGTAAATCAGCCACGTGGCTGATTCAAGCTCCCTAGCTCATTTTTGCTACCTTTTCGGTGAATGAGATTCCCGATTTTAATGCGTTTCGAATGGTGCAAGAGTTAGAGAAACCATTACAAAGGCGCTCCAGAATTCGGAATTCGATTGATTACAGTCGAAAAATAAAAAAAAATGAATACCTTTTCGTGAGCTCCCTTTTTTATTTCGCGTAGCTACCTCATCCGTTCTCTCTCGCACGTAAGCTACCTTCCTATAGTCTCTCTCTCTCGGATTCGCGTTCCCCTCGTGGACAATACCTTTGCTTCTCTCTATCAGCTTTGGA